>NC_056600.1:260436-260526 GCF_018340385.1 Cyprinus carpio | reverse complement strand
ATCAGACTCTGTTCGTATTTTGCGGGCAGGCGGGGATTATGCAAATGTGTACCCAGTGACGTAAAAGCAAACAGGCAAAAGAGTCGAAAA
>NC_056600.1:260232-260354 GCF_018340385.1 Cyprinus carpio | reverse complement strand
TAGTTTCATTTAAGGATATTTAATTTAGGTTTTTCTAAAACCCATCTGACCTGCTCTTTAAAGACCCATCTCTTTAAAGGTGCCATGTGTAAAAATTGAGGTAAAAATATCCAAAAAATCAG
>NC_056600.1:236268-260150 GCF_018340385.1 Cyprinus carpio | reverse complement strand
TTAGCATTACTAGCCACGGCCCGACAGGTGTCGTAATACCAGTTTCGGCCATGGGAGGCAGTATGCAGGCAACATAACCACCAGCCAACCTGCAATACACGAATAACTCGCACGGCTTGTGGGCGTACTTGAACCTGATGTCAATTTTGGTACTAAAGGTAGGTGTTAGGTTTGTGTTTTCTAAAAAAAAAAAAAAAATCACCTAATGCTGTAAACATACAGAGAGTCCTATCAGCCCTATTGACCTCTTAACGTTGATAAAAAAAAACACTGATTGATCGATATTATGTATGAGGAATACATTTTGGTCATTTGTAGCCTACTGTATCTTTCAACAGTGTTCGTGTTTTTTATGTTTTACCTTTAGTAGAGCGAATCGGTTCACATTCGCTAGGGGATCGCCGTGTGCATTTCAAGTGCCCAAACAGTATTGTGTGAAATTGCGTCATAAAATTTTCGGAACTCTGAGTATTTTTTTATCTCTAACTAACCTGCTCTGTCTAGTCTGTGGTCCGTGCCTCTTTGTTTCGTGGTTTTTCTGTCGTGAGAATTGATGTGTGGCGGTTGAAAAGCGTGTGAAAGAGTCACTTGCGTGTGTCTCACGGTGAATGCTTGAGAGTTGGCAGATCTGGTTCCGTTGGGTTGGTGGCGCTAGGCTTGGTCAACATCAGCTGTCTGAGTTGACCACTGATGTTGACAGACTGCTGTTCTGTCGAATAATTCTTAAATTAAGTGTATATACAACTCCAAATGTATAGAACAAAACGCAATCAGGAAAATGTTACCAACTGGTAACGGTGCAACCAAGGGGGAGTAGTTGCGGAGAATGTGTGCAGTATACGCCAAACATACTTGACAAGCGTACACAAACGCAGCGTTCCTGCTGGAAAGGGCAGAAATGTTCCTCTTAAGAGAGGTACGCACAGAGATTTCGCGCCGGCAACCGAGGCGCTGGCGGGGAAACAGAGACAGCGAAGAGAGTCGACCGTGCGCGCACACGTTTATATAACGCCCGGTTCAAATTCATGTGGCCGCCCGGAGGGCCTTCGCATAGTGTGTATAATAACTAACATAGATATTGTTTAAACCGTGGTTCATTACATTATACCACGATCCAACTGCTGCAAAATTATCCTTAATTAGTTGTACGCTTGAATAAAAGGTAACATATATAATAAAGTATAATAAACGTAGTCCTTTAATCTTTATTTTCTCTCGAGACATTAATACAGTATTTGCCTGTCGTGTTACCTTCAATGTTGTTGGCAGCCACCGGCTGGATTACTCAACCATCCAACCCACTTCAGGCATGAAATATCGGAGTCGGGACGCACAAAGCCAAAAAACTAGTCACACGAGCATGGGAGACTACCCAGACGTTATATGCAACCAAACCATAGATTCTTCAAAGACAACATGAGGAAGTAATAACATGGAGGAGATAGCGGTTGTCATCGTTTTTCAGGTACGACAGTTCTAATTCGATTGAGGATTAAAAATGTTCAGGACAGTCCTAAGAAACGTTTAAAAAATAAGCAGTTAACTATAACCAATATTGGCTTCTTCTATCTTATTCCGAAGGCACCGTAGCCACCAGACCAAGTATGCTTCAAGTCGAGGTGTCACTGCAGTCACTGTCGGATCCAGGATGTATCCAGCCCAGATGGTTGGATCAGCCCCACACCAAACCCTAGAAAGGACCTCTACAGCCCTGAAAGCCAGCGGAGGACCAGGACACACTAGAGCCCCAGAGACAGATCCCCTGTAAAACCTTTGTCTCACGAAGACCAACGGGATCAAAACCATAGGGAAACAGATGATTCTTTCTGCCCAATATACTCGCGGACAGCCTGGAATTGAACTGCTGGTTTCGTCTGGTCAGAGGAGAAATGGCCCCCGACTGGCGCATGGTTTCTTCCAAGGTTGTTTTCTCCATTCTGTCACCAATGGAGTTTTGGTTCCTTGCGCTGTCGACTGTATGGCTGCTTAGTGGGGACACTTTCATTTTCCAGCGATATTGTTGGACTTGATTGCAAATTATGCCCACAGATACTAGTTTTAAATGAAAAATGAGCTGCAATGATGACATCACTGAATTGCAATGATGAAAACTACCTTTCTAACTGTCCTTCAGTTTGCATTATATTGACACAGTTTTCCTTATTAATGTTGTTCAGTTGCTTTGATGCAATCTTTTTTGTTTAAAGCACTTTATGAATTATGTTGAATTGAGTTGAATTGACTTGACTACTTAAAGCACTATGTTTTTTTTTTATAAATCTCTCACTTTATTATACTGTTTCCTCAAAATTGCATATAAAAAAGCACTTAAATTAGGCACACAACTATAACACTATTCTTGTGTTTCACAACCTTACCATATTCGCTCGGAAACACAGTCACAATGTTCACCACAACCAGCAGTTCTCAACAGCCGGTAACAACTAGTGTGCCATCATTTGTACAAGCCTGTTCAGAACCACAGGATGGTTGTACAAATAATCAGTGTGAATAACCATTTGATACTGTGAAAAAAAGAAAAAACAAAAAAATCATGTTCAGGGAATGATTAAACTTGATTTAGTATTTCTTCGTGAAAACTTTTATTCCTACAGTACGTGTACTCCCCGGTACATTACATGGGCAACTATCTTGTTATCTAACAAGCAAATTAGAGTGGTAAACACAAGGTGGCTTACCTGAAGTGGTTGTAGAATGGTAAAAAAATAAGAAAACACGGGCTGTACTTAACAGTCGTGCAGGCATGGTAATTATTATGTACATACAGGACGAGCTGTGGGTACTTACAAGTAGTGTCCGTACATGCGTAACTCATTAGATACTTTACCTGTACTTACTAATATATCTTACAAGGTAAATAACAAAACCTGGATTCAAAAAAAAGTTGGGAAGACACTGTACAAAATTGTGAATAAAACAGAAATGCAAGATTGTGGAAGTTTCAAATTTGCAATATTTTACTCAGAATACAAACATAAATAACATATCAAATGCTTTTTAACTCGAGAAATGGTATCATTTTAAGGGAAAAATAAGTGGATTTTTAAATTTAATGGCATCCAACACATCTCCCAAAACAGTTGGGGGCAAGGCAGGTTTACCACTGTGGGGCATCACCTCTTCTTTTATAACAGTCTGCAAACGTACGGGGACTGAGGGAGACAAAGCTTGCCCAAGTTTATGGAATAGGAATGTTGTCCCCATCTGGTCTAAGAACCAGGCTTCTAGTTGCTCAACTGTCTTAGGGCTTCTATTGTCGCATCTTCCTCTTTTTTTATTTGGGGGGATGCGCCCAAATGTTTTATGGGGGTGAAAGAATATGGGGACTGCGGGCGGGCCATTTCATGACCCGGATCATTCTTATTCGCCTATGGATGTTGTTTATTGATTGCAGTAATGTGGTCTGGCATTGTCATGTTGGAAAAATGCAAGGTCTTTCCCTGAAAGAGACGATGTCTGGATGGGAGCATATGTTGTTCTAGAACCGGGATATTACCTTTCAGCATTGATGGTTGCCTTTCCAGATGTGCTAAGATGCCACAGCAAAAAATCCAGAGTGAAATTAACTCTCGCTGGGAGTACATGGTGATAGACCCACACTCAAGAGTGTGAAAGGTGTTTAAACTTTTAGGGGATGTTAAATCTAACACTGAATCAGAGTTAACGTTAATGAGATAATTGTAAGTGATTAAATTGAGTGAAATGCATTTGACCATTATTGCTGAGACCTGAGGTTAACGAGCAGAAATCAACAAAGACGCAAATCACTATTTTAATGTCACCATTATAGTGGTCAGGGTTTGCTTTAGTTGGGCTCTCTGACCATGAAATAATTGTTAGTCAGATTTTGCTTGGCGTTTTGTGATGGAAATATAAAAAAAAAAACAGAGGGGGGGGAAAACAAAACCTGAATCACTGAGTTAAACTTACATTGTTGATTATTGGAGCCCAATGATTCTTCAGCATAGGATTACCAGCATTGTAAATACAATCGGGTGGACAAGTCTTAAAAGTTGTTTGTTCAAAAATCCTTTCAAAAGAGTCTTCATTTTGACATGCAAACATCAAGAATCAAACCTGGTGAACCTCAAACTGACGAGGTGGCACAAGCAACAAAAGCATGTTGCAGTGCATTCTGGGTGCCACCTATTCAAAAATCATCCATGGCTACCATGATGCAATGCGGCATGAATAAATTATTAGCTGAATTGTATTAGTAATTTTCTTTATTCTTATAGTCTATTTTTGTTTTCAATGCTTGTTTTGTAGTGTGTTTTCTAAGGTTTAGACATAATGTTTTTTAGGCTTTAAATATGTTCAATGATTCCAGGTCGCAAATAATGGATGTAAAAAACATAAAGAATATCACAGATCCAAGTTTGTATTTTTGCTCATCTCTCTATTACAACTGGTCGTTATAACAGCCCACCCAAAATATAACTTTAAAAATGTAAAGGGTCAAGAGCCCAACTAAAAGCAAACACTGACACTCTAATGGTTGACATAAAAAAATTGTGATTTTTTGTCTTTGTTGATTCAGCTTGTTAACATCAGGTCTCGGTCAACTACTGGTCAAATCACTCACTCAGTGAAGTCACTTTAATTATTCATTAACTTTAACTCCGCTTCAGTGTTAATTAACACTCCTATTTAACACTTTCACACTCTTGAGTGTGGTCTCACATGTACTCCCAGCAGAGTTAATTTCACTCTGGATTTTTTGCTGTGTGCCCATGCCACACACACTCATGCAACCCCATACCATCAGAGATGCAGGCTTCTGAACTGAGCGCTGATAACAACTTGGGTTGTCCTTGTCCTCTTAGGTTCGGATGACATGACGTCCCAGTTTTCCAAAAAGAACTTAAAATTTTGATTGTCTGACCACAGAACAGTTTTCCCACTGTGCCACAGTCCATTTTAAATGTGAGCTTGGCGACGAGAGAAAATGCCTGCGCTTCTGGATCAAGTTTGCTTTTTTGACCTATAAAGTTTTAGCTGGCAACGGCGAATGGCACGGTGGATTGGGTTCACCGACAATGTTTTCTGGAAGTATTACTGAGCCCATGTTGTGATTTCCATTACAGTAGCATTCCTGTATGTGATGCAGTGGCCGTCTAAGGGCCCGGAAAAGATCACGGGCATCCAGTTGGCGGTTTTCCGGCCATTGACCGTTTACGCACAGAGATTGTTCCGGAGTTCTGTATCAAATCTTGGATGATATTATGCAACACTGTCGAAGATGATGATAACGAAGATCAAATTCTTTGCAATTTAATTTTTCAGTCTGAGAGAAAACTCCTTTTTGATATGCTCCACTATTTTTCACCGCAGCATTGGGGGGGAATTGGTGATCCTTTTGCCCTTCTTGACTCTGAGGAGACAATTAGCCATTCTGAACGAGGCTCTTTTTATACCCAATCATGTTGCCAATTGACCTAATAAGTTGCAAATTGGTCCTCCAGCTGGTCCTATATGTACATTTAAACTTTTCCGGCCTCTTATTGCTTACCTTTGTCCCAACTTTTTTGGAATGTGTAGCTCTCATGAAATCCAAAATGAGCCCAATATTTGCATGACATTTCCAAAATGGTCTCACTTTCGTAACATTTGATATGTTATCTATATTCTATTTGTGAATAAAATATAAGTTTATGAGATGTTGTAAATTATTCATTCCTTTTTTACTCACAATTTGTACAGCCTGTCCCAACTTTTTTGGAATCGGGTTTGTATGTAGTGCTTAGGGACAAGTGTATACAAACAGGCACATCCTTACAGTATCTGTATATGGTGGCGGCTTTTGGGGTTTTTTTTTTGGTAATAACAAGACACATAACTGTACATAACTAATGATATGCTACATGTAAATGTTGTAGGCACCTACAGAAAACTGTGGGTATTATGTGGTAAAAAAAGGGGTAAAGAAATATGATTATATCTCCCCCGTACTTGCAAATTTGCGCTGGCTCCCTGTTGTTTTAGAATTAAATATATTTTAATTTTGTACTATAAATCATTAAACAACCAAGGCACCTTTGTACATCACAAAACCTCTTGATTACCTTATACCCCCCCTAGAGAGTTTGTGCCTAAGAACAACTATAAAACATTCTGTGGTAGTGCGTAATTTGTGCGTGTAGAGCCAGCATCAGAAAGGTGATAGGGCTTTTGCAGTAGTTGGGCTGAGACTGTGGAATGAGGGTGCCAATACATATCAGATGCTAAATCTCTGTTCAATGTTTTAAGAAACTCCTAAAAGCTCACTTGGGGTTGGCGGTGGCAGAGTTTTTTGGTTTTTTGTTATGGGGGTAGAGTTAAAGTATATAGGAGATTATTTGTGATGGTTTAGATGTGGGGGGCTTGTAATATGTGTGTGATGGTGTTTTGTTTGTTATGCTTTTATAGTAAAGCACTGTGGGGTTCACTTTTGGGGTTCCATTTAGTAGTGAGTGCATATAAAATAAAAAAAACCAAACTCACGTAAACCAAGATCCAGAACGGTAGGAAGAACATCACTGCAGTACTCCATATAACTCCAGTGGTTTAATCTCAGTATTATAAAATTAGATTAAACCACTTGGATTACTTTAATGATGTTTTTCCTACCGTTCTGGATCTTGAATGTGGTAGTTCCGCAGCTCTCAGTGGGGGACAGAAATGCTCTCGGATTTAATCAAAAAATCTTCATTTTTTGTTGGAAGATGAACAAAGGACTTGCAGGTGTGGAATGACCATGCAGGGTTCCGTGTACCTTCGTATAAATTAGTTTTTGGATTTAATATTGAAATATGAAAAAAAAAAACTGCACATTTTTCATTTTTAATTTGTCCAACAAAACGAAAAAAAAAAAAAAAGCAAGATTTGGCTTCATTTTTTCGTTTTACGTCAGGGACAGAAAACGAATAAACAACTGAATTATTCGATCTCTACACGTGGGCGGGAAAAAAAAAAAAAAAAAAAATGAAACGCCCCTCTCGCTGATTGGTCGACAAACATTACAAACATAATAAGAGTCCTAAAAATAAGAGTCTTCTACTGGTCCATCCTTTAACACTGTGAACAGCTCTGAATACATGAAACACCATTGTAGCCCCCCTTTAACGGGTTTATTTCTACTACATTTTATCTCTTTCTCTTCATCAAACAGCCAGATTAAAGAACAGCTTGACACAAACCGTACCGAGGCAGAGCCTTTTGGTCCTTAGGAACACCGCCTGTTTTATTAGTATCCACCTCAAAATCTGTCTGGCAAAGCTGAGCGACCTGAAGCGGGGAGAATGTAGCCTATTGTAGCGAAGCGCAGACCGCTATCAATTTATGTGAACATGTAGTCATAACTTTTGTTTTAGACAATATGCTGCATTGTGGACTATAGAGGAACTTAAATAAAATGACATATGAAAAGAAATTAGCACATCTATTTTTTTTTCTATTTTGAGTTTTATTCATAGAGCACTTTATATACATTTCGGAAATCATACGTTGTTATCCCACTGGCATGGGACTATTTGTTCGTCAGAGCGCTTGTTTCAGTGATTGAATTTAGGGAAATGTGAATTCGACGTCATGAATTGAAGGTAAACTCATTTGAGTTATAAGAACATATATAAAACCCTGAAATAACACTTCGAACAATAAACCAGAGATCAGTGTCAGTAACTAATTTTCCCACAAGAGGCACCTGATTTTCAGGTTTTGTTAAGTTTTTTCTTTTTTTTTTAACCTTTTACCTTTTGTATGTCATCTTTAATGTTAAATTCTTACTTCAAAAAAATAATGTGACAATAGGCTGTTACCAATTAAATCAGTATTCAGAGATATAGAACCTGCATCTGAAGATGCTTTTATAGATGTATTTACAGTTTAATGCTGATCAGACAGCTGTACGTGCATTTACATAGCATTTCTAATACAGAAATATGAACAAAATGAAATTATTTGAAATGAAATGAAAATGAAACTTGAATTATGAAAGTAATCACCACTAGGTGGCGGTATTTCATTGTGTTAATAAAGGAGCCTTTTATTTAATCTATTCGTTCAAAATGCTTCATTAATTCAGAAATAAAATCAATTGGCTGTCTATAATAATTGTTCAGTGAATTGTTGTCTATAATAATGGGTCTTTCAAAGACTGATTCAAGGAACGATACACCACTCTATGCACCTACAGGGAGTCAGTCACACAACGGATCTGTGACGTGGTCATTCTATAAGTTAGCTGGCCAATACCCAATATTAATTAAATAAAACTCAGCTTATTGTCTAAAACTACCTATGTTCACATAAATTAATAGTGTCTGTGCTTGTCTAACACCATTTTCCCCGCGCGCTGCAGTGGCACAAAGGTGTGCCAAAGATGTATATAGGTAGTTGTGAGTGCAGGTACGAAGGAAATTTATATTAGGAGATCAACTTAAATGTTTCACTGGAAGGTTGCAGGAATTTATGCATACACAAAAAGAAAAGCTCTATAGGCTCTGCCTCTGTACGGTTTGTGTCAAGCCATTCGTTAATCTGGGCTTTCTCCATAACGATTGATCTTAGACCTTAAGAGCGTTTTCTACGAGTCAATTTATGGTTGATCGATATTGTTTCACGTGCGTTTCCCAAAAATGCACTTAACGCAATAGCACATAGCTGTGCTTTCAGTGCTACTTAGGAGTCGCTATCCGTTTGTCAAGTGCTGAAATGTCACCTTATAGAATGGCTCGTAATAGTACACGCTCGTTTATTTAAATGTTAACCTAATAATGCTGCGTTCCAGACAACTCAGATATAATAAACAATTATATTATATTATTATGGTATAGTTATAATATTATGCTTTACATAATTAATAAATAATAATAATAATAGTAATAATAATAATTAATAAATAATAATAATAATAGTAATAATAATTAAAAAGTTCTAGGTCCAATACATTAGGGGCTGGTTTTCGTTCACGGTCAGCAAGTCATTGACAGATTTTTTTTCCCCAAGTCTTTGAAGCATGTTTTCCTACGTTCCTTATTTTATTCATTTTTTTGTTCAATTATTTAATTTAGATGTATTTCTATTATTTTCTGCCCTTTTTAATTATTTCATATATAAAAAAGGAGTAATAACGTGTACAGTGAAGTACAATCAAATCATTATATTATAATCACATTGCACTTGAATAAAGTTAAAGGTGTAATCTGCCGATTGTCCTGCAGGTGACCGCATAAATTGCTAAGTGCTACTTAAGTTACGATGCGTTTGAGATACAGACCATAATATTAAGATCAGTAGTACAATCGTTTTTATGAGCTTTTGGGAGACGCATCACTGACTATCTGATGAAGAGAAAGAGATAAAATGTAGTAGCAATAAACACGTTAAGAATCCGTAGAAGCGTAGGACTCTTATGTTTTTAGGACTCTTATTATGTTGTAATGTTTGGTCGACCAATCAGCGGAGAGGGGCGTTTCATTCCCGCCCACATGTAGAGATCGAATATTCAAGTTGTTTTTATCGGTTTTCTGTTCCTGAACATAAAAACGAAAAAATGAAGCAAAATTTATTATTTTTAGTTTTGTTTGAATGATTGTTTTTCGTTTTGTTTGAATAATTGAAAAAAAATTAACACAAATTCTTGATTTTTCGTTTTGTTTGAATAATTGAAAAACGAAGGACCCATGAGACTAATTAATGACAGAATTTTCATTTTAGGGTGAAGTATCCCTCTAAGAATAATCCCAACTCAAAGCTATCAGCAAAATCTTTCACTTCAACACACAAGGTTTCAGTTTGAGGCTGGATAGAAGGGTTCCTTACAGAAGCATTCCCAGTGTACCACACTTGTGGTTTTGGCCACTTGAAGTGAGCGCATTGTAGAGCACCACAACAGGAAGTGTGTGCACAAGACGGTCCCAGGGTCTTACAAAAATGGCAAAAGTTCTCAAGAGTGCCCTTAATGCTCTTAACCCACACTTCAGAACAGTATTTGAGACTAAGTGTATCCCATCATGCATCATGTTCAGGAACTCATGTGTCCCAAAATGAAATGTCAAGGAAAATATTCCACTGTAAGTTAAATTAATTAGATATTACATATCATTTGGTCATAAAACATAAAATGTTGCACAAAATGAGTATATTTATTTTGTACAGCATTTGCAACTGCTTATCACTTTATTTTGTAACACACTAGATTGATTTTCAAATCTTAATCGAATTTAAAACTGCGAGAGACCACAGACATGACAGTTACAACAAATTTGTAGCATTATAATCCTCTAAAAGTACATGCTAGATTATTTTGCCAGACTGCGAGACCACACACTTGTTGATTATAGGAGCAATTTCACAGTGACACTTGTTGATACAGGGAGACTTGCGAGATCAAATTTGACTTGAGAAGAAAAACGATTGGAGGACAATCAATGTTGTCAGTGGCTCTCCTGGAGCACGTTCTGTTTTACAATGAAAAACAAAGTAGAAAAAAAGATTATGGGTGATGTTCTTTCTCAATGCTCTACTTTTGTTGCCTGTTTGTGTTTGATATTTACGATTTGTGATTGTGGATGCATTGATGTGATTGGGAGTAGTAAAAAAATGACACCACACCACACAAAACATGGGTTGTGACAAGCCTCAAATTGGTAATGTAAACCCTTTACATTTTAAAATGTAAAGAATTGAATATCAAAATAAAGCTCTGTAAACACCTACAAAAACCTCACCATCTTTCTCTGTTCCTTCAGGTAAGCAAAACAGTTTAAGAAAGTCATATATTCATCAAAGTTATTGTTCTGTTTCTGAGAGTGATTGAGAAGGATTATTAACTGGGTAAAATCATCAAAGTTATTGTTCTGTTTCCCTGTGATATCGCCCTGGTCCATCGATCTCTCCGCTCCGCTGGTTCCTCCATGTACCCTGGTTCCACCTCTGTGGATCGGCCTCTGGGTGTCACCCAGTCCTTCAGCCAAAGCTCCTCTCTGGTTCCTCCCATCGTCGGCTCCACCATGGTGTTGGGCCTCCATCAAAATTCTCCAGGCTCCAGTCCTTCACCAGCACCACGCCCTTTACCTAAGCCTCCACCCTCATTTCTCTTTTTCTGTCATCTACTGTTGTGGCGTGAGGTCACGCCTTCTGAGGGGGGAGCTAATGTCACAATTACGTTCAGTCTAGTTAAAGTTCTTGTCTTGTCTGTTATAACCTTCATTAGTTTCCGTGGTTTCTGATTAGTTAATTCTCGTCCAGCTGTTGCTGTCTGCACTGTTCTCTCAGTATGCCCACATGCACTTTATGTAGTCCTGTGCAGTCTGTGTTAAACGTTTACAGTTCTTATTTTATAGCCAGGTTTTTTTTTTTTATAGTCTTCTTAGTTCTCATTTAACTTTTACTTAGCCTATTTAATATAATTACAATTTAATGTTTTGTCTATGAAGCACCTTGGTCCTGGAGAAACGTTGTCTTGTTTCACTGTATACTAACTTTATAGAGCTGGAATTACTCTGACGTATTTCCTGTTTTTGGCCCAAGTGCCCATGTTACCCACCTGAAACCAGGTATGCCCAATATAAGGTAAAGTATGAATGAACTTTAGAAACAGAGAGAAAGACAGCGAGGTTTTGTAGGTGCAAGCTCAACAGTGTTTAATTGATTTTGCTTTCAGGTTTTTCTCCTGCACACTGTAAAACCCGACAAGTCACAGTAACTCAAACCGTTTGAGTAAACAGATTGCCTTTACTTAAACCATGTAAGTTTTAAAACTTTGCAATTATGTAATCAAGTGATTAATTAAGTGCTGATTGAGATTTAGTGATGAAAAGCTGCTGTTAACAAACAGCATCACCAGCTCCACTTATTAATAACCAGACTGACTTTATTTCTGTCAGACGTCTACAGACATCTTATTGAGAATTAAAACTAAGGTTTAGATGGTTGATTTATTGTTTCATTTGAAGTAACCATGTTAGAGATCAGTGTTTCTTTAGTTGGGCGGTCTTGACCCTTGATTTCTGTCTTAGTTTTTTCTCTGGTTGTTGTAACCATTTGTTGTAACTCAAAAGCCCAGAGAAAATATCATCAGGTGTTATACACACACTCACACTCTTAGAATCTGCTTTTATCCAAAGCAACTTACAGTGCATTCAGGTTAGCTTTTTTTTATCTAATCTTTACCTAGATGTTGGTTGTTATACTGTATATTGGTGATGACAATCATTGATTATTGAACTGTTTGGAGTCCAATCTCCGATGAAATAGGTGTTGTGTAATTAGTTGGATTGATTACAGTAAAAGTGATTCTAAGAGCCAGTGGTTCTGTGATAATCAGTTAATATAAAGAACTTTCCAAACAGTTTGGTTTTCTGTGGTGTCACTTAGTCACACATAGACATCAATAATCAGCATATGAACCTCAACAATGGTGACCATAAAAAAAAAATGCAGCAGAGCATGCTGGGAGCCATGGATGACTTAACACTTTTACTGTTATCAATCCAACTAATTACACAACACCTATTTCATCAGAGATTAGACTCCAAACAGTTCAATAATCAATGATTATCATCACCAATATACAGTATAACAACCAACATCTGGGTACAGGTTAGATAAACAAAAATGCTAACCTGAATGCACTGTAAATTGCTTTGGATAAAAGCAGCTTCTAAGAGTGTGAGTGTGTGTATAACACCTGATGAGATTTTCTCTGAGCTTTTGAGTTACAACAAATGGTTACATTGTTGAAGTGAAAGATTTTGCTGATAGCTTTGAGTTGGGATTATTCTTAGAGGGATACTTTACCCAAAAATGAAAATTCTGTCATTAATTAGTCTCATGTCATTCCACACCTGCAAGTCCTTTGTTCATCTTCCAAACAAAAATGAAGATATTTTTGATTCAATCCGAGCGCATTTCTGTCCCCCACTGAGAGCAGCATAACTACCACATTCAAGATCCAGAACGGTAGGAAAAACATCATTAAAGTAATCCAAGTGGTTTAATCTAATTTTATAAAACTGAGATTAAACCACTGGAGTCACCTGGAGTACTGCAATGATGTTTTTCCTACAGTTCTGGACCTTGGTTTGGTTTGGTTTTTTATTTATATGGCACTACTAAAAGAACCCCAAGAGTGAACCCCACAGTGCTTTACATAAAAGCAAACAACCAAAAACACCATCACACACACACAGAAAACAAGTATCAGACGAAATTAACTCTGCTGGGAGTACATGTGAGACCACACTCAAGAGTGTGAAAGTGGTTAAAATATGAGTGTTAAATTAACACTGAATCAGAGTTTAAAGTTAATGAGATAATTAAGTGATTAATTGAGTGATGATTGGCCATTATTGACGAGACCTGATGTTAACGAGCAGAATCAACAAAGACGAAAATCACTATTTTAATGTCACCATTATAGTGGTCAGTGTTTGCTTTAGTTTGGCTCTTGACCCTTAATGTTTTAAAGTCAGATTTTGCTTGGCTGTTGTAATGGAGTTATAAAACAGACGGGCAAACAAAAAATATTGGTTTTCCTGAATCACTGAGTTAAACTTTCATTGTTGATTATTACCAGCATTTTAAATACAATCTGTTGAATTTCTTAAAAGTTGTTTGTTCAAAAATCTTTCAAAAGAGTCTTTCATTTAGACATGCAAACATCAAGAATCAACCTGTGAACCTCAACGACGGTGACAATCAAAAAAAGCATGTTGCAGGAGACTTGTGTCTCTTGAGTGTGGTCTCACATGTACTCCCAGCAGAGTTGATTTCACTCTGGATTTTTTGCTGTGCATATTGACCAATCTAACAATCACAAATAATCTCCTATATAACTTAATTTACATAAGCTGCCATCCCAAGTGAGCTTTCTTGAGTTTCTTAAACATTGACAGAGATTTAGCATCTGATATGTAGCGGCGACTTATTCCACAATCTCAGCCCAACTACTGCAAAAGCCCTATCACCTTTTTGATGCTGAATTAGGCACTACCAGATGTTTATAGTGTTCTTAGCACAAATCTCTAGGTGGGTTATAAGGTATCAAGAGGTTTGTGAGGTACAAAGGTGCCTGGTTTGTTTAATGATTTATATACAAAAATGTAAATATATTTAATTCTAAAACAAACAGGGAGCCAGCGCAAATTTGCAAGTACAGGAGAGATATAATCATATTTCTTTACCCTTTTTTACCACATAATACCACATTTTTCTGTAGGTGCTACACTTTTACATGTACATATCATTAGTATGTACAGTTATGTGTCTTGTTAGTTACCCTATACAGATACTGTATGTGATTAATTGAGTGATGATTGACCATTATTGACGAGACCTGATGTTAACGAGCAGAATCAACAAAGACGAAAATCACTATTTTAATGTCACCATTATAGTGGCCAATGTTTGCTTTAGTTGGGTTCTTGACTCTTAATATTTTAAAGTCAGATTTTGCTTGGCTGTTTGTAATGGAGTATAAAAACAGACGGGCAAACAAAAAATATTGGTTTTCCTGAATCACTGAGTTAAACTTTCATTGTTGATTATTGCGGCTGAATGATTCTTTAGCATAGGATTGCCGGCATTTTAAATACAATCTGTGGAATTTCTTAAAAGTTGTTTGTTCAAAAATCTTTCAAAAGAGTCTTTCATTTAGACATGCAAACATCAAGAATCAACCTGTGAACCTCAACGACAGTGACAATCAAAAAAAGCATGTTGCAGGAGACTTGTGTTGTAGTGCATTCTGGGTGCCACCTATCAAAATTCATCCATGGCTCCCATGATGCACTGTGGCGTGAATAAATTATTACCTGAATTGTCTTAGTAATGTCCTTTATGATATTATGTAAAAACATAACTAATATCACATAATCATGTTTTTATTTTTGCTCATCTCTCTATTACAACTGAGTTATAACAGCCAAACCAAATCTAATTTTAAAAAACGTAAGGGTCAGAGTACCCATCTAAAGCAAACACTGACCACTATAATGGTGACATAAAATTTTTTTATTTTTGTCTTTGTTGATTCTGCTTGTTAACATAAGGTCTCGTCAATAATGGTCAATCATCACTCAGTTAATCACTTAATTATTTCATTAACTTTAACTCTGCTTCAGTGTTAATTTAACACTCCTATTTTAACACTTTCACACTCTTGAGTGTGTTCTCACATGTACTCCCAGCAGAGTTGATTTCACTCTGGATTTTTCGCTGTGTAGGTACAAGATATTTGCCATGTATGTACCAGGGGAGTACACATACTGTAAAATAAAGTGCTACCGAAGAATACTATCAAGTTTGAATCAATTCCTGAAGGTTTTTTTTTTTTTTTTTTTTTTTTTTTTTCACAGTAGCAAATGTATTCACACATGATTATTTTTACACATCCTGTGGTTCTGACAGGCATGTACAAATGATGCACACTAGTGTTCACACTGTGAGAACTGCTGGTTGTGGTGACATTGTGATGGTGTTAATATGGAGCTGAATATGTGTAGAGTTGTGAAACACAAGAATAGTGTTAATAGTTGTGCCTAATGTTATGCTTTTTATATTGCAATTGTACTTAATGGGAAAAACTGTATTATCAAAATGTAAAGTTAAGATTTTATATATGTGTAGATATATATATATATATATATATTATATATATCCTATAATATATATAGATATATATATATCTGTACACACTGTAAAACCTGACAAGTCACAGTAACCTCAAACCGTTTGAGTAAACAGATTGCCTTACTACCTTAAACCATGTAATTTTTAAAACTTTGCAATTATGTAATCAAGTGATTAATTAAGTGCTGACTGAGCATTAGTGATGAACAGCTGCTAACAAACAGAATCACCAGCTCCACTTATTAGTAACTAGACTGACTTTATTTCTGTCAGAAGATCTGATTGAGAATTAACTAAGGTTTAGATGTTGATTTATTGTTTCATTTGAAGTAAACCAGGGTAACAGTGTATGTTAGAGATCAGGGTTTGCTTTAGAAGGTGGGGCTCTTGACCCTGACTTCTGTCTTAGTTTTATTTTTTTGGCTGTTGTAGCCATGTGTTTTTGAAACATGTTTGTTATAACTCAAAAACCCATGGAAAATATTATCAGATATCGGTTGTTGTACAGAATATTGGTGATGACAATCATCAATTATGAAGCTGTTCAGAGTCTAAAAATTGACTAAATAGGTGTTGTACAATTAGTTCAGTTGATTACAATGAAATCCATTGAAAGAGCCAGTGGTTATGTTATAATCAGTTAATATACAAGACTTTCCAAACAGTTTAGTCTTTTCTATGGCAGCAACTAGACACACAGACATCAATAAATTAGATATCCAGGAACCTCAACAATGGTGACGAAAAAAAAAAAAAAAAAAAAACATGCTGCAATGCACCTATTTTGTAGTACAAAACTCATCCATTGGCTCCCAGCATGCTCTGCTGCATTTTTTTTTTTTTTTTGTTTGTTTTTGGAAGATTTTGTGTCTAATGGTCACCATTGTTGAGGTTTCATATTTTGATACTTTGATGTCTGATGTGTGAATATCAAGTGACCATTAAAAAGCCAAACTGTTTGGAAAGTTATATGTATATTAACTGATTATCACAGCGCACCACTGAGGCTACCTTAGAGTCACTTTACTGTAGTCAATACAAACTAATTACAAACAACAACTATTTCATCGGAGATTAGACTCCAAACAGATTCAATAATCAATGGATATATCATCACCAATATCCAGTATAAGCAATCAAATCTAGGTACAGGGTAGATACGATTAAAAAAATGCTAACCTGAACAGCACAGGTGTAAGTTGCTTTATGGGAGAAGTGATGAGAAGAAAGCAGCTTCTCAACGAGTCGTTGAGATGTGTATATACACACACCTGAGATGCTATTTTCTCTGGCGCTTTTGAGTTACAACAAAATGGTTTACAACAGCCAGGAGAAAAGTCAAGGGTCAAGAAAGCCCAACTAAAGCGAAAAACACTGATCTCTATACATGGGTTACTTCAAATGAAAACAATAAATCAAAATATCTAAACCTAGTTAATCCAATCAGATCGTTGATGTAGAAGTCTGACAGAAAAATAAAGTCAGGTCTGGTTATTAATAAGTGGAGCTGATGATTGCTGTTGTGGAGTTGTTTAATCAGAGTTGTCTTGAGAGATTAATGTATTTTATTTCAGTTTATTTTATTAAGGCGTGTCTGAAGTCAGTTGTAGTTCTTGTGTTTCTTTTCTCATTGATTTCTGCTTATGCGTTACACAGCAGCTGTTCATCAACTAATTTTCACAATATCACTCAATCTAATCAATTTAATATTTAAGTGCAAGGTATATCTTCTTTCAGTGAACTCAATGACTGAAATTAAGTCAGAGTACTCACAACTATTAGTTTTAAAACTTTAAATGGTTTAAGGATCTATTGTTTACTCAAAACGGTGTTGTGAGTTAGTTACTTGTCGGGTTTTACAGTTGTGTTTGAAAGTCTACTCACACCAAAGTCAACAATACTCTATCTTGAATGCTATTATACATTTTTAATTCATTCCAAAAAAAATATATTTAAAATGTTCTTTAAAAATTGAGTCTGAAAGTAAATCTTCTTTTAATCATTGCAGTTACTGCCGTGACCCTACTGTGGGCCTGTGACCTGTACACTGATGCTAAGTTGTTGGGTGCATTCATGTGTCTGTTTGAGCTAATGTATGTGCTTGCAAATAGTTAATAAATTCCGAAGTCAACTGTTGATCTTTGAGTATGTGTACTTTTCTTTTTTGTGAAGTGTTACACTTAAACAGGAGTAAAAAGAGTAGTTTTAGCAACTAACAGATTTGGTTACACGAATGAAATATAAGAACAGAAACAAATGGCTCTTATGAGTCTGGGTTTTTTTTTTTCATGGCTCTTAATATGTTAAAAGCCATTAAAAATCTTTAGACCTAGAAGGTTAATGGATACTTTACTAGATATTAGGTAATGAACCAAGAAAGACAAGCATGCTGCACATGGACTCGATTGTCATGTTGTTATGGACTTTTGTATATTCCATTACTGAGTCTTTGTTGTTGGAACGGACATAAGAATCATAAATCCCTTGTCTTGGGTGTCATATGATTCTGATTCTGTGTTCAGAGGTACAAATATATCAGAGCCGCAAACTCAACACCATCAGTGGTCAGAGGTCTGATTAAAAATAGAAACCAGATGGACATTTGAGCTCATTTTTTGTGGTTTGGTTTGTTCTGTTTGAGCTCGGGTGACATAACCAGTGTGTGAGCAGGCAGCTGATCACTAGTTTTGCTTTCTTTACTTCCATAAAACTTAGGTAAAGTTATAAATTACAGATGAATACCATATTATAAAGATCTGGGTCAAAGTATTGTTTCATTCTCCTTGTTCATGACAAAGAATATTACTTCTCATAAAGGCAGATTGA
Organism: Cyprinus carpio; assembly: GCF_018340385.1. NCBI lineage: Eukaryota > Metazoa > Chordata > Actinopteri > Cypriniformes > Cyprinidae > Cyprinus > Cyprinus carpio. The sequence goes on along the minus strand of NC_056600.1, from coordinate 241,688 downwards.
TGCTGTTCAGTGTGATACTGAATCATGACAACATTTCTGTTCAAAAAACTTGCATGTTAGTCAGTGTGATAATTATCTGAAAATAAGTACAAGATTATTTAAAACATTCTTATTATTATTAACTTATTTTCTCTAAACACATGAGGTGTATGTTGTATGTGGTTAATGAGTCATTTTTGTTGAATGTAGGTTTATCAGGAAGTCTCGAGTCTTTAAGCCGTCTGTCATCTATTTTACGTGTTCAGTATGTAGCTCAGTCAAAACTTCATCTGTGCTGCTCCGTGTGAGTACTGCTTTCTCTTTGATTGTATTTCAGTGGACTTTTAATTGTTTTTATTATTGTGAACCAGACCGATCAAGTAATTGTCGTGTTCCATGGAGTATTTTCATGCTGCTCTCAGACTTTCAAACAGAGGTTCCATGAAATATAAGTAAAAAATGGAGGCTTGACGGGATGAAGTGTCCAGTTAAGGGATGTGATAAGAGAAATATGCACTCCCGTTGTGTTTTGGTTCAAGTCTGTTTTTGTGCTTTGTAATAATGCTTTGTTGAAATCTCAGCTTCGGGTTGGTTTGTTTTGCATACACCAGAAAAGATTCCCCAGTGGTTATTTTAACCACTGCGAGTTGTGGACCTCATATAAACTAGGAAGCCAGTGTTAAAAGTAACACTAAGCAGTGTTTTGAATGAATGAGTATAATTAGGTGATTAATTGAGTGATGATTTTTGACCGTTATTGAAGGACAACCTGATAATAATAAGCCACAATCACCAAACGAGAAAATCATATTTGGTGGTTCACCCATTTATTAGTGGTAAGTGTTTGCGTTAGTGGGATCTTGACGATTAAGTTGTAAACTTATCCTTTGTTGTGGCTGTGATAAATGAGTTATAACAGACCGAAAACCAGAGGAAAGGTGATCATGTGGTATTGATTATGCTTTGAATTAATTGTCAGGTAGTGGACCTGAAACACCCAATTGGGTTTGCTGTATTGAGTCCATAAATTAGGTGAAAAAAAAATCAGATCTGGAATTTTTGGGGTAGTCAGACATCTGATAGGAATCAACACATCAGCGCTCTTTAATTGTAGACCACAACAGACTATCAAGCAGCAGCGTCTACATCACACAAGTTGTTGACCAATCTAAAAAAGCATGTTGTAGCCAATAAAAAACTCATCCATGGATCCCATCATGTTATAGCGGGCTATGAATAAATTTCATGAATCCACTGAAGATGCTCCCTTCAGTTGTACAAACTTCACTTTTATTCTTACCTAAAATTATTCTTATAGTTTTTGTCTCATTTCTTTCTAGTGAGATCAACCTTTAAATAGCCCGTCGTCTTGAGTTTGCTTATTCCGTGATGTTCAGAGGTGACCGTTTATCTGAATATGCTGTTTGTACACCGTATTGAGATTCATACGTGATTCTTGATGTGTGTGTGCCTAACATAAAAACCCTCAAAATAAAAAAATTCAGAACAGATATCCAGATATTGTGTATTTTACGTTAACCACATAAAAGTAGACTATATTTTTCCTTTGCTACTAAGCCACCACCCATCTTGACTCTCAAATGTTACTCAGCCTCACAATATAGTTTTGTGTCAATATCTAAATAAAATATGCTGTTGTTTTATGTCATATGCCATTTGAAGAAAAAGCAAACCAAATGGCAACCCACTCCATGCTCTGCAGCCTGGAGAAAAGGCCAAAACATATGGACCAATAATTAGCTTAAGTTATATGATTATTATTACTTCATCATCATAGCAGAGAGACAGTTTGATCACAAGCAGAGTAAAAAGAGAACTGTGTACTAGTGAATGTCTGATTAAAGCATGTACACAGCAAAATCCCCGGTGTTAATTTAACACTCTGAGTGTGGACTCATATAAACTCTGAAGTAGTGTACACGTAAAAACGAAGACAGTGTTACAAGTGAATGAGATACGTAGACGGTGATTAATTGTGTGGATGATTGACCCTTGCTCAAATCAAATGGTCAAATGCTCCATGAAGTGGAGATGTTGTCATGTGTATCGTCCTCATTTAGTGTGATCGGCAGGTTGATGAGCTCCGTGAGAAAGTTGCCCCCCCACCCAAACGCAAAAACGTCAGCAATATAGTCTCAATCGTTTGTGACGGAAAAATTTTTGTTTTGTGCCGCTTTGGTTTTTTAGGTATTGAAAAAATATTATTGGTCATGCTGAGGTCACTCAGGCTCACCACCATACTTCCAAATTAACCCCAAATAGACTTTGTGCTGGAGTAAACTGTGAGAGTAAAATGATGGTGTCTTAGCAGCGCAAAGGAAGACATATAGTCTACCTTTATGTGGCTAATGTAAAATACACAAATATCAGCTCCATGTTCACATTTAGTGAGAGTTTTGCTCTGCTTTTTAGTGCTGATTTCAAGCATCCACTCTGCACACACTGGAAGGTGAGTGAATTTTCATCACTATTCCGTTGAGCACTGATTTCTACACTGTTACAAACTAGCTGTGAAAACATTGTTTTTATAATGATTTTAAATACACCTTTTAACAAGTTATTTGTGTGTTGTGACTAGAGGAAGAAATTACAGTGAACCAATAGCAGTCCCAAAACACAGCAAATATATTTCCTCAAATGATTCATAAGACACTATATAAGTGAAGATAACAGCTAAAGACAACATTTCAGTCAAATCTGTTTAACCTGCATGAGTGGTTTTCAATTAACTATGTTTATCAAGTAAAAACAGCTCATTTGATTATTTCTATTATTATATTATTACATTATTTTTTTATTTTCATTGTTGTTTTGTTTTTATTGTAAGGAAAGAACAAAAAGTAAAGTAACCATTCTGCTCAACATGTATTCAGAGAAGAGACAGTCACTCTCAGATGTGACATATATAGTGAAGGATCAACTAGGCTGGCGCTACAGGTGGTATAAAGAAGGTTCAACCAGTGTTTTCAGTGATCAACAGGAACACACACTCAGTTCTGTTACTGAGTCTGACGCAGGTAAATACACCTGTGAAGGATTTAAAGGATCACGCTGGTCACAAATGAGTGATGCAGTTACACTGAGAGTAATCAGGTGAGCTTCATCATCTCTTCGCTACACACACAAACACGTTTTAAACCTGTTATTAATGACTGTTATTTCTTACTTTTTTTTAAGAGTTTTTTTTTGTTTTTGTTAATTTTTTTTAAATTTTGTTGATTTTTTTGGGGCCAATCAGCTCCCAGATGTTGCCAGTTTTTTTTTTGTGCGTTTACTCCTTTGAATCCTTTGGCTAAAAAAATAATTCATATCCTGATCATAATTTCATAATATCCTGAAAGATCATTTCAGTTTCTGCAGTCTTGATCATCAGACAAAATATTTTGTAGACTGTTTTTGTTTCTTCTTTTCATTATTATTTCTTTTAAACAAAATTGTCTTGATTATAATCATCAAACCAGGTTTAACAAAATATTTTTTTGATTGTTCAACATTACCAAATGACACTCTAACAAAGTAGTCATGATGTATCTCTGTAACACTTGTGTTTAAATGAGCTTTCAGAACTAATACCAGTTTTTCTATTGTTGACCTCTTTGCCATTTTGAGTTTTGCTGTAAACTGCTGTAAGCAAAACTTTAGAAACATATTTCTTTGACTGCTGCTATAGATGTAGGTGGTGTGGCACAGAAGGTCAATCTCTGGGCTAATAACCTAAAGATTGTGTTAGAAACCCGTCTAGGATGGTCTTTGCACATTTGTTGTCCTTGAACTCTTTCCAATACACTGAAGGAATGATCATCAAACTTGTTCCTGTAATTGTTTGCAGCTTTATTTCTTCCATTTTCTTCGAAATCAATATGCACTAATGATTTACCAGTGATCTTCTGCTGAAAACCCTTCATAACTCATGATCACACTAACTTTATATTGACAGGTCTTGCTAAAGCAACTCTGACTGTTGAGCCACAGAGTTCAGTGTTCACTGGAGACTCAGTTACTCTGAGATGTGTGGTGATTCAGTCACAGAAATGGATGGGAGTTTCTCTGGAGTAAACACTCAAACACTGAATCTCCTGAAGCTGCAACTAAAAACAATCAATCTTGTGAAAGTGAAAGTCTGACAGAGGAGAGTACAAGTGCAGAGCACGAAAGACAAAAGAAGAGGATATTACACCATTGTACAGTGAACCAGTACTCGTGACAATATACAGCAAGTATATAGTACACATTTTATTATTGTATGTATTAAATTATTACATTATTTCATTGTGAATTGTTCTCATTGTTACAGAAAGAACCAAAACCCACAGTAACCATTAAACCTGCTCAACATGGTTTCAGAGGAGAGACAGTCACTCTCAGATGTGACCATATATAGTGAAGGAGTCACTAGCTGGAGCTTTACAGTGGTGTATAAAGAAGGTTCAACCAGTGTTTTCAGTTATCACCAGGAACACACACTCAGTTCTGTTACTGAGTGCCTGACGAAAAAGGTGAATACACCTGTTTGGATTAGCCCGAAAAGAATCACACTGGTCACAAAATAAGTGATGCGTTACACTGAGAGTATCAGGTGAGCTTCATTATCGCTTCATATACACACAAACACACACATTTAACATGTATATTAATGACTGCTGTTTCTACTATTTCAGACTACCAGAGCGATTTTAAGTGTTTCTTGAAAGCTGGTTGACCTGAACCAATACGTATTGGACATCTGATGCCTTAAAAGCACAGCTGTCAATAAGTCACTGACATCAGCTGAATCATAATTCAGAATATCTCTGAAGGTACTTATCAGTGTTTCATGGTGTCTTGATCATCAGACCACCATATTATTGTAGGACAGTGTTTGTTTATTAATTCTTATCAGTATTCTTTTTTTAAAGACAAAATTGTCTCGGTCAGACAGCAGCAGAGGACCAGAGGAGGACAATACACTCCTGCGTCAGTTCTGTATTCCATCTAGCAACCAGAGACAACATCTGCTTGCAGCAGCAAAGATGTAGAGACTGCCAGCTCTATAAAACACGCACAGCAACACACAAAGCTGTCATGGGGTCCTCTGGTGCGAGTTCAAACATCAACTTACATAAAAGAATTCTATACTCAAATCTTAACCTCTGAAGCAGTAATTGTCTTCCAGATCTGCTATTGTCCTACCAGGTCCTCTCTGATCGTCCAGTCGCCAGCAGAACCAACACTTCACATCTGTCGCTCTGCTCTCTCCTTGAGCTGTGAGGACCAAGATACAACTCTTACTGTATGGAGAGTAAAAATGATACACAGATGATGGACTGGCTGGCAAGATTGATTCATCCTTACGTCGAGATCACAACAGGATCTACAGTAATTCCAGCTCCACCAGCACCTCAGACACTGGATTGTAATGGGTGTGTCCTGAATCTGGATAA
>NC_056600.1:235902-235968 GCF_018340385.1 Cyprinus carpio | reverse complement strand
CTTCACATCTGCCTCTCTCTCTCTGAGCTGTGAGGACCAGAGTAACTCTACTGGATGGAGAGTAAA
>NC_056600.1:32635-235799 GCF_018340385.1 Cyprinus carpio | reverse complement strand
CATCATCCTGTTAATATCACTGTACACTGTGACGTTCTGCCTGTTTATACTCAACAGCTACAACCCCATCAAAACCTCAATCGCTGCATTTCTATAAAGATGGATCACTCATACCGATCAAACTACAGAGAACCGACATCCCACTGGTCTCAAAGTCACTAGGGTTTGCTACGATATCTAGTGCGCAACAACAACCCTAAGCCTTCGGAGAGGAGGAGTCACCCAAGAGGCTGGACTCAGTCACAGATAAGAGTAAGAGACGCTTAACACACTATTCGAAAATATTTCTTTGTAGACTTTAAAGCACTAATCTAAATGTAAACATAATTCTCAGCTTCGCATCAGCTCAAGTCTTATAGAACCCATAGATTTGATAGCGCGCGCAGACTGACTTGTCCACTCAATGTTGTATTTTCGATGCAGTGTCTTACTTTGGTGCGTCTTTGTCTGCTGTGGCGCTGGCTCGTGCAGAAACAAAGGTTAGATTAATATTTCTCAGTAACACATTTGCGCTAAGATAGCTAGCTCTCAGTCTTCTAATTCGCTGTGAGCTTTCTAGCCCCACAACGAGCCTAAGATAGTTTTTCTGCGATCTTAACGTCTCTCCTCAGCCTGGTACCGGCTGGGTTATGGCGCATATCTCAAGCCTTTGGACGGTCGGGCGGATTATATAGAAAGTTTGTTCTGAGCATTTTTCATACGGCAGCGGTTAAAAAGACACAGGTTTCCCAACGGTTGTTCTCAGCAGCGCGGATGCCAGAGAAGATAACGGTTTTTCATATCTCTTTTAGACCTGACGAACATGTACAAAAAAATCCAATACCTTTGATCTTCCAATCTATGGTACGAGCGGTGTATTTGTGGTCATGAAACAAGGGACTCTGTGTGGGAAGTTAGGAGGTTATTCCGGGACCAAAATGACAATACCGACACTATGTTATGTTTTGTGTAGTGTGAAGATCTCAGTCTCCCTCTAGTGTCAGTGCAACAAGCAGAACCAGAGTCAGACCTCAGAGCAGAACCAGAAGTGAGGCGTGGAGACAAGACACTGCCTGTCTGGGTCAGTCCCTTTACCCTTTACCCAGTAAATCAAATACCCTACATCTTTACAAGCGGAGATATTAGACACTTACTGGTAACCTTTTAACATGGACAGAATCACCCGGATCTGACAATTAAGATAAATATCACATTTTTTCTAAAATAATATATATGTGTGTGGGGGTGTGTGGGTGAGAGAGAGAGCGATTGGAAAGTAATAAATTGGTGCATTAATGTAAATTAAGTTATTCAGGAACTGCTCATATTTATGACTCTACTGATGCCGCTATTATGAACTGTTGATAATGACATAAGCACAGGTAAATAACATTTTAAGTATGTCCTAGTGACAAGCACTATAGTTTTATTTCCTAACAGAAATTTGGAAATTAAATCCATCTTTTTATCACTGTGATATTTGCAGAGCAAAATCAAGTTAAACCCAGTGTTTTTTCCTCATTGTAGACGGTGTAAGTGCACCTTCTGAACCAAACTCACCTATGCTGAGACTGAACTGAAATCTAACAAGAAACCGAACGAGAAAAAAGAAAAAAAACAAAGTGTAACCTGAAATTAAGTACCTCTGCTATTATGATTTTATGATCATAACGTAGTTAAGCAAAAATCACCACATGCATTTTCCTACATGTCAGTTTGTGGCAGTGAACGGAAAGTGAATCTGATATGAGATAAGCTCAGTGCATGCTTATTACAATTCATTTATTTTGAGATCATTTGATCATGTTATCGTTTTAAAATAAAATAATTGTTCTCTCTGTAGAATTAAAATAGACCACTGACTAGCATATCAATATATTTATAAAATCTCTACTGCTAATATATTTCATACCACTGTTGGACATACAGCTAATGATATTAACTGTTGGCATCTTTTAGAGAATAAACCTGAGAGTTCTGAGAGCTTTTACTCTGACTCACAACACTGAACCAGATCGGAGGTGAGTCAAACTAAATCAATCAATCACAGTACACACAAACTGCTTATACAAGACTCAAATAGAATTGAAGAATAGAATAAATACTGTAATATAACAATGATAAAACATGCATTTTGAATATAATTTGTATATATTTTAGGTGGCTGGATCTTGTGAAGCGCTTATGCTCAGGTTAAATAAAAATGGCCAGAAGAGAAACGTTCAGTCCCAGGATGCTGATAGGGGGGGGTTTTCTGTTGAGAAGAGTGGAATGAACCAGATCATCAATGATCAAAATTTTGTGATATGATCACTTGATGGAATAGAGTAGCATATTTCATATTCTGTTATTCAAACTGTAATCTGCTTCATAAATATGGCATGCGAATCGTTGAGTATACTTGAAAAAAAAAAAAAAGTAGTGCAGTGTGTTTTCTGATACCAATACTAGCAAAGGCAGTAGATTATTATTAAAACTGAGCAACTGATATTATTTTCTGACCTGTTGAGTACCGGAACAAGTTTTTCATTTCCTGGAATATTAAGGAATTTTATAAAATTTTGATTCTCAGTCTGAAAATGTTGTCTTTAAATGTAAATGTATATAGTGAAAATGTATTTTTACATTTTTATTTTGAAACTGCTAAATATATTATTGAATAAAAAACATAGCTCTTTTAGTTGCAGTCTCTTAAAAAAAGCCTTATCCAGCAATAAAAAAAAGTCTCTTAAAAAAAGCCTTATCCAGCAATAAAAAAAATAAAATAAATAGAAAATATTATTATATTATGTTTTAGAAAAAATGAAGGTTGTGTAGAATACTGTTTTATCATAAAATTCCTTTCAAAGTTATTTGAGGGTCAGTAGATTTTTTAAAAAATTATGATTATCGGTCGGAAAATGTGTCTTTCAATGTAACATGGATATAGTGACAATGTATTTTTACATTGTATTTTGGAAACTGCTAAATATTTTATTGAATAAAAAACATAGCCGTTGATTTGCAGTCTCTTAAAAAAAGCCTTATCCAGCATAAAAAAAGTACCTTGTAAGACATGGAGATACATTAATCAAACGTTTATAGCTTGCTTGTGTTGTCTTATTCCTAGTTATGTTTTTTCAGAAAAAAAGGTGTGTAGAACTGTTTATATAAATTCCTTTCAAAAGTTTGGGGTAGTAGAATTTTTCTTAAAAATTATTATTATTATTATTATTATTAGTATTATTATTATTACTATGATTATTTATTTTATTATATTTTGAAAGAACTAATACTTTTTTGGTCAGGAAGGAAGCCTTAATTGATCAAACGTGACCTTTAAGTTTTCAAATTAAACACGTCTAAGATCCTAAAAAATCAATAATAAATAAAAGTATCAGGGTTTTCCACAAGAAATATGAAGCAGCACGACTGGTTTTCACATGGACAATATTAGAATGATTTAGAAATATTAGAAGGATAGTTCAGCATACTAAAATAATTCTGAAGGAATCAGGTGACACTGAAGACTGAAAATTCATGCGTAAAGTACATTTAGAATAATGATGCAATAGAAAACCGTTATTAAAAATTATAGTACGTATTATCCATATTACTGTTTTTACCTGGTGTTTGGTAAAATAATACAGCTTTGGTGAGGGCAGGAGAGACTAAGAAAAAAAAAATCTACTGACCCCCAAAGTTTTTGAAGATGGCTATAAACTGTTATTTTTGTAATTTTACTTAAATATTCTTTGTTAAGATAAACAATATCAAACATCCTGAATATTTCTCAGTTATGTATTATTATTATTTTCCAAATGTATGGTTTTCATGAGCAGACCAGATGTAGTGTTTTTAGTCTGCACTAGGTGCAGTGTGAGGTGTGAAGAGTTGGTCGTCATCATAGACACGGCTTGAGGTGCTGTTTACTGATAAACAAACAGCATCTCGACAAACTGAACTTGGAATTTAAACATATTTAAACTAACAAATGCTCTTCATCAAATTACTTCGGTATTATTATTATTTTAGAATATCAGCATACCAAAATATTTGTTCACTGTTTGGTTTTGCAAAACTCAATAAATAGTGGAAGAAATAATAATAATCTACTCAGTTATTGTCGTCACTTCTTTGATTAAACAAACCTGTGTTTATTGTCATTTTTATCATGAAGGAGGCCCTGTGTTTACAGCCGGAAGAAGTTCAATTATGCGAACTACTAAAAGGATGGTTATCCTGTGCGCCCTCTGGAGGAAAATATTAGTGTTACAACAAGCCTTCATATGAAGAGGATAGATAAAAGGCTGGTATTTTCAAAATTAATGTTAGTACCACCAGCATAAAATTACATGGAAACTTGGAAAGATAACATAAAACTTGGAAGATTTTTTTATATTAATTTTTTTTTTATAGAAGATTCTATAAAACTATTTGATGAATCCAAATGTAAAGAAACTTTAAAGAAACAGCACAGCTCTCCTCAATTTGCTTCCTTAAGAAGAAACTGGCTGCTTGCCTTGAACAGAAGGTCCGGAATAACGCGGCCCAGTGTGTTTGATGCAATCACTCGCCTGATCTGGTATCAGTGTGTAACCTCACGTTCTGAACAGAGCTGCGCAGATGAACAGAACACTGTGTAAACGGTCCATATCTTCACACAAATGTTTCACGTTTACTGAAGCATGAAGTGCAAATGCCTTTCTTAATAAATATCCTAAGACAGGTGATATGCTAAAAAACTGTATGGTACAAAATGTTGCATTGACAAAAGATATAAATACATTCGAAAACAACAACTGCATTTAGTGCTCGATAACACAGAAGATACTTAATGTGTTTCAGCCATGAACATCTGAATCAGTGAATTATTCGGGTAAATCCATGACGATGGTCTGAGTCTGGAGCACTACAGATCCTTCATAATGATGCATTAGTGAACTGAACAATGTCAGATTTTGAAACTCAAGCATCATCGGTTTATTTCCCTCTACTGAGACATTCCTTCATGTGCAGTTCAGGTAATGGTGTTTGTTCTGGTTAATGTTTGTACATAACAATATTATTATGTTAAATGCCATTACAATCAACAAGATCATGAGACCAGCATGATGCCACTGTATTCAAATTCTTTCCATTATTTACATGCTAGTATAAATAGTTAGAATATACAAGGGTTTTTGAAAAAAAGGTTTTTGGTGAGATTAATTTCCCTCCAAAGATGACAGAAAAGAAGATAACTGAAATCATATTTTGCCATTTATAGGAATTATTATTTCTTCTTCTTCTTCTTGTTTTTTTTAATTTGGGGAGAAATGTGTGTATGTTTTTTTTTTGTTAGTCTTTATTTTACTTTTTTTTTTTTGTGATTTGATATTATTTATATTAATGTTATTTTGATAGGGTGTTGTAGGGTTTTGATTTCTTTTTATTTTAACTTCTGTTGGCTGCTGGATAAGAACAGGAAATATATTTTGAGGACACATTCACTTACAAATGAACATTAAACACAAAAAAGTTTGATTATTATTAAATACAAGCATCCACTGTGAACAGCAGGGGGCGAAAGAGTATCCATAACATTATATTTTGAGGACACATTCACTTACAAATGAACATAAGTAGAGGACGGAGATGATCAAACACAAGTGTCTTACCTGACAGGCCTCCAGTTCCTGTGGACAGTCCTCAAGTTTTGCGCTGAAATGGCTTCCAGGAGTTTGGTGTTTAAACACACATCCATATACCATGCCTTTGTTCTCAGCAGCTATTGCCTCCATCGCTGTCTGTCCTGCAGGAGAGAAAACCAGACACCAAGACGTTAAAATGCCTGCTTTTCTAACAGACCAAAACTATTTAAGTATCTGTTTCCAAAAGATAAATGTCACTCGCATAACTGATAATGCATTTACTTTCTCATTAACATGCTTGTATTAGAATCATAATGTTCAATATTTTACTTAAATGATTGGAGGCATCATCGCGGTCCTTTATGGCCTGCGAATGAACTACTTCCTGCTCCACAAAGTCCTCTCAGCTCGCAGCTTGAGCTCGGTGCTTTCTGCTACGAGACGCTCATTCTGAGAGAGAGGCCAAACAATTATGATTAATCTTTAAAATGATTTTACAAATATCTGTCTAATGCTGCTTATAATGATATTAACATTACACAAAATGCTATTAAAGCAAAATGTCCCACGCAAATGCTCTGTATTCACTCTGCTTGAATCTGATGAAAGGTGTTGTTTTTATTTGAAAAAAAAAAATTATTTAAAGCATTTAATCACAAGCACAATACTTTCAGTAATTTTATTTCAGTTAAATATTTAAAAATATGTAGTTCTGAAAACAGTGCCGGCCACTACCTAATAAGCGCTTTGCAAAGGGCCCCATGTACAGGGTTCAGACAGTAAGTCGCTTCGGTAATAATATCTGTGGTGTAGTCACGTTGTGTGTTAATATTTGAAAACAAAATAGGTGGCACTAGCAATCTGGTGCAGAGAACGTGTGAAAAAGAGAAAAAAAGTAAAGTAATGGCTTTTGAAAATATATTGCTGAAATGGCAGTTGCTGGATCGTGTCTTATCTGTTTAATAATCCGGAGCTTCTTTTCTATCGACCAGTTCATTTTTACAGTATTGTGAATTTGCTGCGTAAAAGTTGATCTGGACAAAAGCAGCGGACTGAATATAAAATGCATGTTCTCTGACAGCAGGTGGCGCTTTAGGAACAGCAGAAATCTCTTCATAACTCAGGTGTTCTTGCTTTTTTAAAGCATTATTCTCACCACATTTTTATAACATGTTTTCTGAAAGCAATGGTTTTAACTTTGTTTATTAAATAGAATAAAAAAGTTTTAAAAAGTTTGTATAAATGTTTCATAAGTAAATATATCTTCATATTTATGTATTAAAATTCACAAAGTAGATATTGATTAAGACAATTTGGTAAATTTTTACAACAGGGTTAAACTAAAAACTAAAAATAGAGATGTAGAAAAAAATGTTACTTGAAAATAAAATAAATGTTAACTGATAATAAAATACAAAAAACACTTTGGTAAATTTTTAAAACAGGGTTAACTAAAACTAAAAATAGATGTAAAAACTTGTTTTATTTTAGCCAGCTGACAGTGCATGATTTTTAATTTTAATTTAATTTCTTTTGTTGATTTTCTAAAATGACTAAAACTGAAATATAGCTGCAAGCAGCGATGGCGGGCTCAAGCCATCAGCGCAAACGCCACCCCGGTGGCATCAGGTAAACTGTGCCCAGGGGGCACATGTATTTACAGTAACCCTCTGGCACTCAGGTTTTAAGGGATACGGCAATTAAAGGGTTAATCCGAAGCATCAAGTATTTTGAAATCCCATACACAGAACAATATTCATTAAGAAAGTGAAATTAAATGATTAATAAACTATTTATTCGAACCCTCGCTATTTTTCTATTTAATAAAAGTCCTGGCTGTGGAACATCTGTAATAGAGTTAGCTAGCTGGATGCTAAATAAAGTCATGCCTTTTATTTTTTTCCCCTGTTTGCTATTTCACATTCCTGTCACTGAAGCGTTGTGGGCAAAGACACAGAAGGCAACTGAAACAATGTGGTTTAAGTCAAGGTGATCATTAGGGGTCCAAGCACATTGGTTTGTGTAGATGATGAAGTTACACAATCGACGTGTCTTTTTTCAAGTAAATTATGAGTCCTTATGTGAGTACTATTATATGTACAACATGAAAATAGATAACTAATATAGTGTCCCTTCTACACTTTTTTAGTAATGTGTGATAACTTTGAGAAATATGTATGTCAATACACATAAAAATAACAAAAAGTAATGGTATTTAGGAGATGATAGCTTTTGCATAATTACTATAATTGGCTTTTATTAAAGTTTATTGAAAAAAGAATGTTTATGCATTTTTTATTAATGCACATAAATGAAACATTTATCAAGTCTTTGAACAGATCTTGAAGGATTATTGCTATCCGTGGCGCCATCGTGTGGAAATCACATTAGCATTGGTGGCCTTCATTTTGAACAACATTATGAAAGGGGCCAATATGTTTTAAATTATTATCTAATTTACTGCCCTTCTGTATCTTATTTCATGCTTAATCATGAGTTTAATTTTCAGCTTACATTTTTAAGCAGTATCGAATGATTACTATGTGAGTTGCTAAATTTGTTTTTGTTTTTACAATTATAATACATAAACTATATAATGATGAAAAAAATATCAACAGTTATTGTTTCATAATATTTTACTATTGACAATTGTTATTTTGTATTGTAAAGAAGAAGGTTTTTTTATGACAACAAAATATATGGTCATTACTAAAAAATTAAATGCTAATTTAATTCATAGTTTTCTTTTTTCTATAGGTTAAGCACCTTTTCGTAAAATGGCGGCTGTTTCCGAAAGAAAAAAACTTTTTTTTTTTTTTTTTTAGGATTTACATTTTAAAAAATTAGCCTACTTCAAACATTTTAAGCAGCTTGAGCAAAACCTGTTAATATTTATTTTTAGAACACTGCAAACTGTCTATAATCTAAAAAAACAAATTTATTATGAAAATAAAAGTGTGTACACCAGTTAAATTGGACGATAAAGAAATTGCTAACAATAGTTTAATAGTGCATGTTTTAAGTTTTGGATAGGTGTTTAGATGCAGAAATGGACAAATCAAATGTAAAATAACGTCATCGATTTAGTTTAAATATAGATTAATTTTTGTAAGAGCAAAATAATAATAATAATAATAATACTTAATAATAATAATAATAATAGTAAATGAATGACAATACATACACACATACAAAAAAAAGCAGCCCAAGACGAATGATTTTCTGTTTTTTATAGATTAAAATTGAAAACAGAAAGCAGCTGGTAAATGCAGTCACTTTAATATTCAAATCCAGTATCATGATCCACTTTTTTTTTCTCAAAAAAATTTTTTTTTAGATTTATTTCTCAACAGTTTATGTTCACGTGGCTGTTTTCTTTTATATTCGCTAAGCTATTATGTATTTTTAAATAATCTTTTACTTGATTTGTTTCGTTCTTGCGACGAAAAGCCTGAATCAGCGTCCTCTGGAGCTCGAGAGATCGATGTTATTCTGCCCTTAAACAGTCTCGCTCTGTCAAATAGTCTTTAATTTCCATACTTAAACAGCTCTCAAACACCTGAATTTAGCTCTTGTTGTGTTGTAATGGGTGGATTGTGTGCATTCGCGGTAATATTTTATTTTAAAAAGCTCTTAAAACTATGAAAATGCTTTAATTGTGAGCTCGTTGTGAGACTGCGCACGCTGATGCAGTGGTGATTTCTCTCTGGTCTTTCTCACTGATCTCTGGCCAGACATCAATTATTAATGAGATATGACCCGGTAATAATAACATATGTTTGTTTAGCTTGTCAGTGTGAATGAAATGTGTATTTATTTGTCCGTTCTCGCCGAAAAACCATCACCGTGTTCTGGAGCGCAGAGCAATCGATGTGATGTTCAGCCCTTAGACAAAGAAAATCTCAGAAAGCACTCATAAACACTCATTTTCATCTCTATAATATGTTCTTCTAATTGTTTGGTGTTGATTCACCGCAGTGATTGTTGTAATGTAAAAAGGCTGTAGTTTCTGTATGTAGACTTTTTTCCCTTCAAGTGTTCCAGAAGTCTCGCGCTGTAAGGTAGGCTGCAGCAAATATTTCATTTTAACACTCACAAACATCTAAATTTAGCTCTTGTTGTGTGTTCTAATTGGCGGAGTTGTGTGCAATCGCCGTATATTTTATATTTTTTTTTTTAAAAGGTCGGTCTTAAACAAGAATAAATTCGTTTGTTGTGAGCTCGTTGAGACTGAACGTGCCGATCGGAGCGTTGATTTCTCTCTCGTCTCTCTCTCTTTTCTTTGGCCAGACATCAATTACTAATAAGCCCTGACCCGCTAATAATAAGATATGTTGGTTTAGCTTGTCAGTGTGAATTAAATTTATTTATTTATTGTATTTTTTAACCCGATTTAAAAGTGAAAACTAAGGGAGACTCCTCCCTCTCAGTCCGGGAATTGCTCCTGTAGAGGCGCAATTTCTCTCAGACAATGGAAGTCTCAGCACACATACACAGCAAAAAATCCAGAGTGAAATTAACTCTGCTGGGAGTACATGTGAGACCACACTCAAGAGTGTGAAAGTGTTTAAAATATGAGTGTTAAATTAACACTGAATCAGAGTTAAAGTTAATGAGATAATTAAGTGATTTATTGAGTGATGATTGAATATTTATTGACGAAACCTGATGTTAACGAGCAGAATCCAACAAAGACGAAAATCACTATTTTAATGTCACCATTATAGTGGTCAGTGTTTGCTTTAGTTGGGTCTCTTGACCCTTAATATTTTAAAGTCCCAGATTTTGCTTGGCTGTTGTAATGGAGTTATAAAAACAGACGGGCAAACAAAAAATATTGTTTTTTCTGAATCACAGAGTTAAACTTTCATTGTTGATTATTGCGGCCGAATGATTCTTCAGCATAGGATTACCAGCATTTTAATACAATCTGTGGAATTTCTTAAAGTTGTTGTTCAAAAATCTTTCAAAAGAGTGTCTTTCATTTAGACATTGCAAACATCAAGACATCAAATCCAACCTGTGAAACCTTAACGACGGTTGACAATCAAAAAAGCATGTTGCAGGAGAGCTTGTGTTGCAGTGCATTCTGGGTGCCACCTATCAAAATTCGTCCATGGATCCAATGATGCACTGTGGCATGAATAAATTATTACCTGAATTGCCTTAGTAATTTCCTTTATGTTTTAGGCTTTAAATAAGTTTGGTGATCATGTTGACCAAGTTTAGTGGCAATCGGGTAAAAAAACCTATGACAAGTATATCAAATTCCAGAGCATGCGCTTTTTACATAGCTCTAAATAGTCTGACTTCCTGTTGGGCGGAGCCTATGACATGCAATACGAAAGTTGTTCAGCACAATGAGATCTATATGTGTACTATGTTTGAGTTTCATATGAATACGTGCAAGTATGTTTGAACTATACATCAACATTTCTGACTGTGTTCCAGGGGGCGCCGTAGAGCCCCCTGTGCCATGCCCGTGTCTCAGCCTCTCTGCAGGCTCCTAATGGCCACAGATTCTAAGGTGTGTGCAAATTTTCAAGAGTTTTTGAGCATGTTTTAAGGGCCCCAAAAGCCCCCCCCAAAACTTTGACGAAAAATAAGAATACTAAACTCTTAATAGCCAACTTCCTGTTGGGCAGAGTCTATGACATGCAGTACGAAAGTTGTTTGGCTAGATGAGATCCCTTATATGTTGGTACCGAGTTTCATACGTCTACGTGCATGTAGTATGATATATGGCCCTCCTATTCCATGGGGGCGCTCGCTGTAGAGCCCCTGTGCCACGCCCGTGTATCAGTTCTCTGCTCCCCGGCCCTAATGGCCGCAGGTTCCAATGTGTGTGCCAATTTTCAAGAGTTGTTCGAGCATGTTAAGGGCCCCAAAAGCCCCCGAGAGTTTGTTTTTTGAAAAAAAAAAAAAAAAAAAAAAAAAAAAAAAAAAAAAAAATAGAAAAACTAAAAAAAAAAAAAAAAAAAAAAAAAAGAACGAGAAAGGCCCTCTTTGAAAAAAAAAAAAAATAAAAAAAAAAAACAAAAAAAAAAAAAAAAAAAAAAAAAAAAAAAAAAAAAATGGCACTGACGAAAGTTGTACAGATAAAAATGTGACAGCGACAAAAAAAAAAAAAAAAATAAAAAAAAAGAAAAGAAAAACAATATTGCAAAAAATGAAATAATTAAAATAAAATTCCTAAGAAAACACAAAAAAGCGGGGCCCAACTTTTGAAATCTTTGCCTGAAAAATTAGTTAGGGCCCAGACATGCTAGGGCTGGCCCCCTGACCGAAAAAAGTGTACAGATACAAAAAATGTTACGCGCGAGTTGTTTAGAAGCAAAACAGCATTATTAAAACTATAATTGCATTTCATGAAATAGTTTCTGATCTTTCTAGTTGCAGAAACTTTCACACTTGTGTTTTCCAGACAAACTATTAAACTGCGGAACCAGTGACTGAGAACAAGCACATTAACTGAAGTGATAAAAAGATACTTCAACAAATGTAAATGTGATTGTGTGGTTGTTGCATGCTGAACTTGTCCAATCAATTCAATTTCCTCGAATGCAGATGTGAAAATAAAGAACGCTTAACCAACAACGGTTGTACAGTGTGAAAAACTCAAAAACCTGCCGAGCCAGGAAACTGACGTTTAAACCCAGGGGAAGGTATAAACAGTGGGTGGGAAAGCAAAGGAACAAGATAAGCCAGGATGATGTTTAAAAAAGGTGAAGTTTTAAAAAGGCTAACCCAGAAAAACACAAAACACTTCACCTTTTTTAACCAATCTTCATCTGTGAAAAAGGCCCAAAAGAGAGTCAGTGAGCACTAGTTTTACTACACAGGTGTTCTGCAGGTAAATTAAAGACCTTTTTCAAAGACCCAAACACAATATGAAAATATGCTATTTAATGTAAAATGTCTAGGAAGTACAACGACGTTGTGTTAGCAACACTTCATAGTTTGAAAAAAAAAATCAACTTTCTGCAGATCTCCATTATTTCTCTTTATTTAGTTTAAATTCACATCAAAGCTATATTTTAGCATCATTACTCTGATTACATGATCCTTTCAGTAATCATTCTTATATTCTGTTTTGCTTAAAAATAATTTATTATTATGTTGAAAACAGCTGAGAAGAATTTTTTCAGGTTTCGTGATGAACAGAAAGTTGAGAAGAACAATATTTATTTGAAATAGAAATCTTTTGTAACATTATAAATGTCTTTATCATCACTTTTGATCAATTTAAAGCATCTTTGCTAAATAAAAATATCTATAATTTCTTTCCAAAAAAGAAAGAAAGAAAGAAATCATACTGACTCAAAGCTTTTGAATGGAATAGTGTATAATGTTGCAAAAGCTTTGTGTTTCAGATAAATGCTGATTTTTGGATCTTTCTATTCATCAAAGAATCCTGAAAAAAACTCTCTTAAATATTGATAATCAGCAAACTGGCATATTAGATTGATTTCTGGATCATGTGACACTGAAGACTGGAGTAATGTTGTGCGAATAGAGCGTCTGGCGCGAATGATTTCAATGTTAAGTCAATGTAAAGACGCGTTTACGCGCGTCTGGAGGTCTCGCGGCGCGAATGAGGCGTTTAGCGCGGCGTGGTAGACGCGAATTCGCCTCATTTTGCGCGTCTAGTTCGCGCGAATGATGCGAATTGAGCGAATGTGCTTTTTGTGCATTTTCGCGTTTGACGCGAATTCGCGTCTGACGCCCGAGTTGAAAAATTTTAACTTTGGCGTCAATTCGCGCTGCGTTAACCAATCAGGAGCCTGCTCAGGAGTAACTCATTCAACATGGAGGAACGACTGTCAGTAAGCAGTCCGGAGCTATATGACACAAGTTCATATTTCTATAGAGACAGGAATAAAAAGGACCTTGCTTGGAAGAGTGTGTTGTAAATACACATTTAACTTTTGAGTCACGTACATCTTTATCGACCCGCGGACTCCCCGAGCCGTGGAATCAGCCATCATGCAAACAGACAACCGCCTAGCACTTGCCCCTCCCACAAGAAGCGGATTTCGCCTCGGACGCGCGTCAATTTCGTTTCAAACAATGCTTTCTACGTGCGTCTATTTCGCTCTAGACGCGCGAATGCATTCAAAATGTTCAAGCGGCAAACTAGACGCGGTAGACGCGAATTTGACGCTCTATTCGCGTTTGGTATGAAGACAGCATAATGATGCTGAAAATTCAGCTTTGCCATCACAGGAGAGTGGAGACGGACTTGAATGCAAGCTGATTGTCTGCCAGCAGGAGGGCCGGTGTCCTGCAGAGTTTAGCTCCAATTTGCCTCAACACACCTGCCTGGAAGTTTCTAGAGGAAGTTGCCTAGCAAGACCTTGATTAGCTAGTTCAGGTGTGTTTAATTAGATTTGGAGCTAAACTCTGCAGGACAGTGGCCCTCCAGGACTGAGTTTAGACACCCCTGCCTTAACCCTTATGCGTTGTTGGGGACGTTTTCGTCCACTAGGGGGTAAAGTTGAGTCTTATTTTGGCCACAACTTTCTCTGTGTTTCAGCAAATGGAATGATTTTTGGTGACAAATCCTGTTTTGACACATATTTTGGGAAAATGCTTTGAAAATTTTCAAAAATCCATATAGCTCCATATACAAGTCAGAAACTAAGCTTTTTTGCACAATAAATGGTCAATAAATGGTTTATGGTCCCACCTAGTGATCAACTGTAAAAATAACAAATTTTACCTCTTCCCAACAGGGAAAACCACCAACAATAAAGAATCTCACACACACACAAACACTATAACTTGCTGTTATACTCCATATAACTCCATATACAAGCCAGAAACTAAGCCTTTTTTTGCACAGGCCTATCTAAAGGGTTAATGCTCCCACCTAGTGATCAACTGTAAAAATAACTAATTTTACCTCTTCCCAACAGGGAAAACCACCAACCATCAAGAATGCATGATTTTATGGTGTCATGGCTTTGCAATCAAAAAATGTTGTTATAATGGAAGTCAATGGAGCAAAAACAGCCACGAACAATAAATGAGGTGGAAAAAAAATTAAATCTAATGCTGCACAAAAACTAAAAATGCATCAAAGCCAATGTTGTTACTAATCTTTGACATGCCCAAGACTGTGATAAAAAGTAAAAAAAAAAAAAAAAAAAAGTCATTTTGTTTGTTTTCCCCCCCAAATCAGTGGCATCATTTATGAACTTGGCAATTAAAGAGTTAAAATCTTGGATTTTTAAAAAAACATTTGGTAGTTTTGATCAGGACTGAGGTTGATTAATAGATTTATGCAAAAAAAAAAAAAAAAAAAAAAAAAATTTTATCTGATACATTTTTATAGCAGTTTAATTGAGTGGATGTTTTCATCCCGAACATAATGAAAGGGTAGTGAATTTGAACAATGCACAAGGGTTAAGCAACTAAATAAACTGTGAAAATATTGTTTTCTAAAACATCATGGACAGAATATTCCTGAGAGCGCTGTACAAGCTTGCAGCGCCACCTGCAGGACCGTTAAAAGCATTCAAATGCTTCAAACTGCCAAATGCGATTAAATGCTGAAGCGTGTTACTCGCCTGGTAACTTTTATGAATGGTGGGGATAATTTGAGATTGCTTAATACTATCATAAAATTTGCAACGGTTGTGATGTAATTATATAAATACAGGCTATTGTACAAATACAATGGTTAAACTTTGGTTAGTGTAGCAAAACGTTTTTACCATGGTTTAACTAGTAACCAATAACCATGTTTTTTTTTAGTATTTTATATACAAATTTTCATGTTATATTTTTATTTTACGGCATGTATTTTTGAAAATGATTAGGTAGCCGCAGCACACATCACATAGAATAACGCTCGCATTTCAAGGCACTTCAGTGGACCTTAATGTTACCTGTTTTGTCATTGTTAAAAATCCTTTGTAATATATCAATTATAAAGTACGACAGGCTTTTACTCAAGTCTTTATCACTTTATTAAAATGAAGCAAATCAAAACGACAAATGTTTACTTTTCGCAAGCTGTCTCGTTCTCGTATAGGCTTGTAGTAAGCAGTCTCTTGCTCCATTAGGTAACAGAAAATGTCAGGAAACTACACCTCTGGCCATTCCGTTGGGTCATTTGTCCAGTCACAGATACCGTACGGACAGTCCGACCCAATACGGCTCAGTTTTTATTCGTATGTTGATCTGTCAAGCGGCAGAAATGGTTTTATGTAAGCCATTCTGAGTCAACACCATGCTTTTCCAAGGAGGGGGAAAGGACTGTTTTCCCCACACTGAATCCGCCCACACAGCTATGACACGACACCGAACAAGTCAATATGCTGATTTCCTGCTTAAGAAGCATTAACTATTTATTATTAGCAATTTTAAAAACAGTTTTTGCTGCTTAACTTTTTTGTGGAAACAATGATACCACTCAAATATTTGTGGTAAGATTTAAAAAAGAAAGAGAAATTAATAGTTTTATTCATCATACATTAAAGTGCTGAAAAGTGAGTGACGAGTGAAGACATTTAAAATGTTTCAAAAGATTTATATTTAATAAATGTTGTTCAATGAACTTTCTATTTA
Organism: Cyprinus carpio; assembly: GCF_018340385.1. Taxonomy (NCBI): domain Eukaryota; kingdom Metazoa; phylum Chordata; class Actinopteri; order Cypriniformes; family Cyprinidae; genus Cyprinus; species Cyprinus carpio. Next base: position 219,633 of record NC_056600.1, on the reverse strand, counting down.
TCAAAGAATCCTGAAAAATAAAATGTATCACCATTTCCACACAAAATATGAAGCAGCAAAACTGTTTTTAACATTGATAATTATCAGAAATATATCTTGAGCATCAAATCAAATTGTAATGGCTTCTAAAAGACCATGTGACACTGAAAACTAGCATAATGATGCAGAAAATTCTGCTTTGCATCACAGGAATAACATTACATTTTATAATGTATTAAAATTGAAAACTTTTTTTTAAACACATTTCCACTTTTTTATTTTTATTTGTAGTAATAGTTTACAATATTTTGATCAAATAAATGCAGCCTTGTGTTACAGACACGCCAGGTTCCACCTCCATTCAATCACAGCGCACGCCCTCACCTGAGTACTGAGCACTTCCACCTGACCCTCATCAACAGTCATCAACAAGGTCTTACCTTTATGCTAACTCTAAGGACTAACTTTATCTCTACTTACCTCTCTCCAGTGATCTCCAGAAGTTCCCAGCCATCTCCGTGTGTGTGTGGTACACCTCCCTATCTTGACGTCTCTACCCCTCTACTACGGATCCATTCATCACTGCCAGTCTCCATATCACTTTTCCCAGCACTACCCGCTCCTCTGCTTGTGCCTGAATAAAACTGTCTTTCTGTTATCCTCAGCCTCCTGGGTATTCCGTAACAGAAGACCGGACCAACACCGATCGGCACAAGCATGAGCCTCAAGGATCCCTTCCAAGACCTGGTCGATGCATTACGTCGGACACTCACCACTCTACCAGCATCCCCGACACCAGCAAGCACTTCCGCCAACAACGCCAGCACTTCCTCACCTGCCTTGCACGCCAGTCCCATGGCCAGGCCGGCGCCCTACTCTGGTTTGGCGGAGGATTGCAGCGGTTTTCTTCTTCAATGCTCGCTGGTCCTGGAGATGCAACCGCACTTGTACCCAACCGAGAGATCCAAGGTAGCATTCGTGATTTCACAACTGCAAGGTAAAGCACTTCTGTGGGCAGATTCAATTTGGACTCAGAATAACCCAGTTATCCAGTCTTATTCCAGCTTCATCAACCATTTCCGAGAAGTTTTTGGCAGACCAGCTTGGGACTCGTCTGTTGGTGAGATGCTGTATAACCTTAATCAGGGAAAAATGTCTGTCAATGAATATGCTCTTCAGTTCAGGACTCTAGCAGCCACCAGTGGATGGAACGAACAGGCCTTGCTGACTACCTACCGTCAGGGATTGGAACCTCGAGTGCGGTTGCATCTCGCTGCATACGAGGATACCATCGGGCTTGAACGGTTCATTCAACTCTCCATCCGCTTCGCCACCCGTATGCAGTCGTGCCTAGAAGAGCACCAGGACCAGGCGTATCCCAACTCGCCACTCTGCCGACCAGAGGCCGTCAGCTCCCGAGAACCAGCCAACAAACCCATGCTAGTCGACTCCTATCGACTCACTGCGGCTGAAAGACAAAGACGGCTGGCCCAGAATCTATGCCTCTACTGTGCATCCCCGGGGCATATCATCTCTGTATGCCCCGTCCGTCCTCCTCATCCCATGGTGAGTGCCATTCTCCCTTCGAGGTATCAAATGAAACCACTCACCACTGTTGTGACACTTACTGCCACTGACATCTCTCTTCCAGTTTCCGCCCTCCTCGATTCTGGGTCAGCCTGGCAACTTTATCTCAGGCGCCCTCTGCCGTCACCTCAAACTCGCTACCACGGCAACTCCGTCAGCCTACCAGGTCCACACAATAACCGGAAGGCCATTGAGTAGAAGATGTGTGCGTCATAGTGTGGGTCCCATTACCCTCCAAACCGGACTACTCCACCAAGAGGAGATCCACCTGCTGGTTCTGGAGGAATCCACCGCTGACGTCATTCTAGGGCGCCCATGGTTGGAGCAGCATAACCCTGTCATCTCGTGGAAGACGGGCGAAGTCCTGAAGTGGGGCGACTCCTGTTTCCAGAGCTGCATCACCGGTTGTCCTGTCCCAGCCAAACCTACCCCTGCACCTCTTGCAGTTTGTACCACCTCAATTGAGAGCCCGGTAGAGAACCAATCCATCTCCATCCCAACATGCTACGCCCCCTTCAGAGACGTATTCTGCCCCAAACGGGCTTCCAAGCTGCCTCCACATCGGCCGTGGGACTGTGCCATCGATCTGCTTCCGGGTGAACCAGTGCCTAAAGGAAGGATCTACCTCCTTTCCATTCCGGAGGAGAAAACCATGGAGGAGTACATCAAGGAGGCGCTGGCCCAGGGTTACAATTCGTCCATCTACCTCCCCTGCTGCTTCGAGTTTCTTCTTCGTTGAAAAGAAGGACGGAGGCTTACGACCCTGTATCGATTATCGCGCTCTTAACAACATAACTGTCAAGTTCCGATATCCACTTCCCCTCGTCCCAGCTGCCCTGGAACATCTCCGTGGTGCCACTGTCTTCACCAAGTTGGACCTCCGCAGCGCCTACAACCTCATCCGGATACGAGAGGGGGACGAGTGGAAAACTGCCTTCATCACCCCTACTGGCCACTATGAGTACTGCATGTTGCCGTATGGACTTGTTAACACCCCCTCCGTCTTCCAGGATTTCATCCATGAGGTGCTCCGGGAGTTCCTCCATAAGTTCGTCTTCGTCTACATTGATGATATCCTCATTTACTCCCGGAGCCTAGCGGAACATCGTCGCCACGTTGCAGAGGTCCTGCAAAGCCTGAGGGCCTTTCAGCTCTACCTCAAGGCCGAGAAATGCTCCTTCCATCAGCCCTCAGTGCAGTTCCTTGGTTACAACATCAACAGAAGTGGCATCCGGATGGACGAGGGGAAGGTAAATGCTGTAAGGAATTGGCCCATACCTACCACCATCAAGGAACTCCAACGATTCCTTGGCTTTGCCAATTTCTACAGACGTTTCATCCAAAACTACAGTGCCATCACCAGCCCTCTCACTAGCCTCCTCCGGAATAAGCCAAAATCACTCTCTTGGACTCCAGCCACCACAGAGGACTTCAACTCCCTCAAGAAGGCATTTACGACCGCTCCACTCCTGGTCCATCCTGACCCCAACCGACTCTTCGTCGTTGAAGTCGACGCCTCTACAACCGGAGTGGGAGCGGTCTTATCTCAGCAGCAGGGGAATCCCAGTCGCCTCCACCCATGCGCCTTCTTCTCCCGGGAGCTCAACCCGGCGGAGGTAAATTATGACATCGGCAACCGTGAGCTGTTGGCCATCAAGTTGGCCCTGGAAGAATGGAGGCATTGGCTGGAGGGAGCCAAACACCCCTTTCTGGTTCTCACTGACCACAAGAACCTTGAGTATCTTCGGGTCGCCAAGAGGTTAAATCCAAGACAGGCCCGCTGGGCGCTATTCTTCACCTGCTGCCATTTTACCATCTCGTATCGCCCAGGGGCTAAGAACGTGAAGGCTGACGCCCTGTCCCGGTGTCACACCCCCGAAGAAAAGCTAGAAGAACCAGAAACCATACTCCCAGAAAAAGTCATCATCAGCCCCATTACCTGGTCTGCCGAGACCCTTCCTCCATCCGATCCTGCTACCAACACCCCGCCGGGTTGCCCACCGGGACACCAGTACATCCCCAGGACACGGCGCACTCCACTCATTCACTCCGCTCACACATCTCTTGGCACTGGTCACCAGGGGGTCAATGAAACCCTCTCGTTGCTAAGGGAACGCTTCTGGTGGCCCAACATGGCCTCTGACGTCAGAAGGTACGTGAACGGATGTACAGACTGCGCCGTCTCTAAAAGCCCACGCCATCTACCATCAGGCAAGCTCCATCCTCTGCCCGTCCCTAATCTCCCGTGGTCACACCTAGGGGTGGATTTTATTACTGATCTTCCTCCTTCTGATAATAATACCTGCATTCTTGTCATAGCGGACAGATTTTCTAAGTCATGTCGTCTTCTCCTCCTGAAAGGTCTGCCCACGGCCATGGAAATGGCCGAGTTACTATTTAACCACGTCTTCAGGTACTTCGGCATCCCAGAAGACATTGTCTCAGACAGAGGTCCTCAGTTCATCTCCTGGGTATGGAAAGCATTCCATTCGCTCCTAGGTGTGGCCATCACTCTGTCCTCCGGATACCATCCACAATCTAACGGGCAGACGGAGAGGAAGGTTCAGGAGATTGGACGCTTCCTCCGTACCTTCTGTCACGGCCACCAGAACTCCTGGAACCAGTTCCTACGGTGGGCCGAGTACGCACAGAACTCCCTGCGACAACCTACCACTGGACTCACTCCATTCCAGTGCATGCTCGGCTACCAACCTCCACTCTTCCCCTGGTCAGGAGAACCCTCGGATGTCCCCGCCATCGACTACTGGTTCCGGGAGAGCGAGAGGGTCTGGGACGCGGCCCACCACCAACTCCAACGGGCCCTACGCAGGCGCAGGATGACAGCCGACCTTCGCCGATCCGAGGCTCTGGCATACCAACCCGGTCAGAAGGTCTGGCTGTCCACCCGGGACATCCGCCTGCGCCTGCCCTGCCGCAAGCTAAGTCCCAGATTCATTGGCCATTCACCATCCTTGAGCAGATCAATCCGGTCACTTACAAACTCCAATTACCACCTGAGTACCGGATTCACCCCACTTTTCATGTGTCTCTCCTTAAGCCTCACCATCCCTCTGTTTCTCCCTCCACAGAACCTGGCGAAGTCGAAGCCCCCCCTCCACTCCTCCTTGAAGACGGTGGTGCCTACGAAGTAAGAGACATCCCGGACTCCCGGCGGCTTGGTGGACAACTTGAATCCCTAGTGGACCGGGAGGGATATGGTCCAGAGGAACGTTCATGGGTCCCACGCAACGACATCCTGGATCCGAACTTACTAAACACCTTCCACTCCAGTCATCCTAACAGGCCAGCTCCCAGAGAAAGAGGACGTCCACCACGTCGTCGGGGTCCTCGGCCCTCAGGAGCGGGCCGTGGGGAGGGGGGTACTGATACAGACACGCCAGGTTCCACCTCCATTCAATCACAGCGCACGCCCTCACCTGAGTACTGAGCACTTCCACCTGACCCTCATCAACAGTCAATCCCCTCTGCACTACAAATACCACACACACGCACTCAGTCAGCGTCCGGTCTCATTCGCAACAAGGTCTTACCTTTATGCTAACTCTAAGGACTAACTCTATCTCTACTTACCTCTCTCCAGCGATCTCCAGAAGTTCCCAGCCATCTCCTTGCGTGTGTGTGGTACACCTCCCTACCTTGACGTCTCCACCCCTCTACTACGGATCCATTCATCACTGCTAGTCTACATATCACTTTTATCAGCACTACCCACTTCTCTGCTTGTGCCTGAATAAAACTGTCTTTCTGTTATCCTCAGCCTCCTGGGTATTCCGTAACACCTTGATGAGCAGAAAAGATTTATTTCAAAATAATTAATAATTGTAATGTTTCCAAACTTTTGGCAGGTACTTTAGTAATAATTCTATTCATATTTTATTATCGTTATTTTACTTTCATGATTATGAAATGCCGTTTTTTTTTTTTTTACATGATAATAGTATGTATTATTACAATATAAGATATATCTTTTAATGTGTTAAAATATATATTTTTTTAATAATAAGTGCCGTGGCTTAGGGAGTTGTCATATTTTCCTGCTTTTTTTCTCTAGCTGATCACATACCTGTTTCATTATTTTTTTACTTATTGAAAGGTTAGATTTTTGTGATTATTATCACTTATTTTATTTATTTTTTAATGAAATATCAAAATATAAACAATACAGATTTATGTTTTACAGATTTCTTTGATCATATTTACTAAGGGTGCCAATAATTCTGAGTCTGACTACAACTGTAAGAATGAGAACTGATATGTGAGACCCCACATGCATTCTTGCGCTTTATCCAGTGATAAACACAGCACGTGGCCCTTGACCCATTTTATTTGACACAGAATAATGACATGATCATGTCATTATTAATCAGTCGACACAACATCACCCTGAAATAACTTTGCACTGTAGAAATATGGTTTTGGCAAGAAATGTACAGTGGCTAAATATTTTTTGATGAGTGCTACTATTTCACATTCAAAATTCTAGGGTAAATTAGAGGGATATAGGTCACTTTTATGAATATTTCTTAACAAACTTCAAAATTTTTTCTTTTTTTTAGAAGGATATGGCCATGGTAATGATGAGTTTTACCTGTCCATGATCGGATACACAAATACCACAGTTCAATTTTAAGAAAGTCTGTAAAAATGTGGAAAAAACAATTAAAAATTATATTGAAATTAATATTACAGAATATTCTGGATAAAAAGAAATATATCCCTTCATAAATGTGGTATAACAGCCTGTGAAGTTCTTAATTTGTAATTTGTAGAATGGGATTTATACACCTGCAATAAATATTTTGAGAAGGTGTAACTTTTGTTGTTTTTGTGAGAGAGAGAAGGAAACAAAATACAAGATTGCAACTCCTAAAGCATTTTCTTCATGATATGTGATTGTGAAATAAGTGAAATATTCTCTACAAATTCTACTGTCATAGGTTCTCACTTTTGCTACAATAATTATAGATACAATAGACGTACTGTATGCAAATACAACAAAGGAACATAAACAACTGAATATGCAGGGATGCAAACTTATCATATTTAAGTGAAAATTGTCATTTCGACTCCAAAATAGATAATTTGCGTGATTTATGTAGATCCAAAGAGTGTATGTAGCTTGACAGTGTATTTTATTTGGCAGTCAATGGGACAGTCACAAGCTTCCCTGTTTTCATCCAAAATATCTTAAATTGTTTTCCGAAGTACAAACAAAGCTTTTACGGGTTTGGAACAACATGGGGGTAAGTGATTAAGGACAAAATTTTTATTTTGGGGTGGAGTATCCCTTTAAAAATGTGAGTTACATGTTCATCACCTTTTTCAAACCTGACTTGATTTGTTTACATCCCTGATAATACAAAGAACTTAGTAGATCAGTCGGTTTTTCTTTGGCATTTAAACTATGTAACTCTGTCTTCTATTTTCAAGGGTAAGAATTCTTTAAAAATCATCTTACCCAAATGTCTTTATTTTGTGGAACACAAAAGGAGAGTGGTATAGCCTCAGGCCCCGTTTACACTAGTGCGTTTTCGTTTCAAACTTTTGAAAACGCTTCTGACCCCGTTTTAGTTTGAAAACTCCAGGGTTGCATTTCAGTGTAAACGGACCCAAACGGAGTCTTTTAAAAATGAAGGTGTGGCTGCCCATGTGATCTCTGCCTATCCTTGATGACCATGTAACCGTATCTTGTCTCTGTCAGTATGTCGCTGTATTTGTTCTGGCATGACTCCCAATAGACATTTTCAGCAGCCATGGCCACCTTGTAATCATTAGTTACTTTGAGTAACAATTCCACCTCATCATCTGTCCACACAAAGACGTCCTTGCTTTTCCTTGCTATCATGCTCATTGTTGAACCTGCCAGTGACTAGCAACCGACTTCTTATTTACACTTTTACGCGCATGCCCAGTGTGCATGATTGGTCACGTGACATGTGTTTTCTGTTATGTAGTGTAGACGGAGATCGTTTCTGAAATGCAGCTGAAACGCCAGTCTAAACGTGGATCGTTTTAATTCTAAAACGCTGTTTTAAAACGAAAATGCACTACTGTAAACGGGGCCTTAGTCACCATTCATTTATTTTATAGAAAAGAAGCCGTGATAGTGAATGGTGACTGACGATGTCAGTCTCTTAATGTTCTGCCTTACATCTCCTTTTGTGCCCCACTGACAAAAAAAAAAAATCAAACATATTTGGTACAAAATAACATAATAGTTTCATTCTTAAGTAAATTCTTTTAATTTGTAACTTGAGACTATTTATATTAGACTATAATTTACATTAGACCTCTTTGTGTATTTGAGTGTAAATGCATTTTCTATATTAGTCTTATAGAAGCTTTGTATACAGAAGGTTTGTATGCTCTAAACATATTTGCTGTATAAATTATTAATAAATTATAAATTATTATTACTGTATCTATTAATTATTACTAATTAATAAATTATTACTAATGTATCTATTATGTTAATTATTACTAATTAATAAATTATTACTAATGTATATATTATTAAGTATGTGAGATTTTTAAAACAAGCAGAAAATCAACATTGTTTCAGTGCCACGAGAAACATCGATTCTATGTTGTTTCTATGTCAGTTTGCTATCTGGGTGGTCTCCCAGCCTGACCAGCTAAGACCAGCCAGCCTGACCAGCTAAAAGCAGCCAAGACCAGCCTGACCAGCCAGTCTGACCAGCTTAAACCAGCTAAGACCAGCTAAAACCAGCCTGACCAGCTAAAACCAGCTAAGACCAGCCTGACCAGCTAAAAAAGTGGACAAAACCCCTCTAAAACCAGCTTGATAAACCAGCTATGACCAGGCTGGAAGACCAGCTAAAACCAGCCTGACCAGCTTAGGTTGTTTTTTTTTTTTCAGCAGGGAATGCCCCCATGACTGTTTTTAATAAATGGCTAATACTTCATGAAGATTTTATATTATGATGATTCGACAACACTTTATAATAGATTCATTCATAAATCATTAACAAACATTATATAATGCTTAACGGATCATTAGTTAATATATATTCACACAGCTAATGTGCTTGTTAGTGTTTACTACACTAATGATCAACAGATAATTAATGTAAATTACAATGCTTACAAATGACATTAAACTTTAAATTCATAAGCTCATGCACGTCTTGAAAATCTACAAATGATTTTAACAGATGGTATAGAATGATTAAAAGCTTGTGTTAATGCACAACACTGCTGTTATTGAGCTGTGATATGGGTAAGTTTAAGGGTTAGGGGCAGGTTTGGTATGTGGGTAGGTTTAAGAGTTGGTTAAGGGGTCAAAAGTGTATGGTTATATTACATTCTTTTGATAAATAAACAAGTATTTTCTTGAAAAAAAAAGATTTCTCCTGCTGATGTATTATTCAGTGAAATTCAGTTCACATATTAATGCTCTTTTTATATTTACAAATTTTGTGAAAAACTAAGCTTAATCTGTAAATTTAAGCTAATTTTTCACAAAATTTGTAATTTCCATGATATTTGTTAGCATTGAATTACTTAACAAATAAGCTTGTCATCATTGTATAATTTCTGTTAAAATTATTTGTAGATTTTGAAAAGTGCACTATAGTATAAATAAGCATTAATAGTAAGCATTAATTCAAGATCAGTTAAGCATTACATAATGTTTGTTAATGATTTATTAATGAAAGTTATTATAAAGTGTTACTGATGATTCTCATAATAAAGGGTTAAATCTGTTGTGTTTTAGCTCAATTTATCAGAAGAGATCAGAAGCAGAGTTCAGCTGTGTGTCTGTGAAGAGTGATGTGTCTATGATTGAACCAATGAAGTTTAACAGTGGAGATTCACAGCCTGATCTCAGGTAACATTTGTATGAAAATATGATTATAACATGACTTTTAATATTGTCACATATCATCAGAGTTGAGTTGACAGGTTTTGTATAAACACAGTACATGAAATGACTATAAAGTGCTCTTTAAAGTGAATGTTGGTAATAAATGTATAGTTGATTTGTTGCATACAGTCATTTAAATAAAGAACTTCAATGTTTCTCTGTTTTAGCTCAGTTCATCAGAAGAGATCAGAAGCAGAGTTCAGCTGTGTGTCTGTGAAGAGTGACGTGTCTATGATTGAACCAATGAAGTTTAACAGTGGAGATACACATCCTGATCTCAGGTATAACTTTGGATGAAAATATGATTATAACATGACTTTTAATATTGTCATATATTATATTTATTATTTTATTCTGTTGTTTTATGTTCAAGACGATTTTTATGCAGGTTCCACTAATCACTTTTAATAACGGTCAATATAAGCTAAACAAGCCTGCACTGACAACGAGAATTAGAAGTAAATACATATTTGGGTGGTGAAAAATTATAATACAATGTCATTAATCAATATATTAAGATAACCCATGTTATTTAAATTACTAAAATAGCCTATAGACATTAATGAGCAATAATAATTCACCACACTGCATGATGCAATGACATATTCAAGTGCACAGCTTCACCTAATTAATTATTAATTTGTTTAGTTATGTCATTTATAATTTGAACAACAGAACATCAATAAGCTTCGGGTAATCAATTTTTTTTTTATATTCATTACATCAGATCAGATTTTTTTTTTCAGGAAACAGGCAGACTAGAATAAATAGCAACACAGTAGCGAACAATAAACGATAGAAATGGGAAAACAAAAATGAATTAATCCAAAGTTTGAACATTTCTGAGTTGGCTAAAACATGTAAATGTGATATCTGAATCACTGTCAGATGCTGAGCCGACCGACGCATCAGACTCTCCATCACTCATGCTATTAAGTGTTTCTAATACCTCTTCAGCATCCAGAAATCATCTTATTTACTTTATTTATGAAACTGATAACCGCTAATTCAGTGAGTGAAAGGTGTTGGCTATCAATGTACAATGTTAAAACAAGCAGAGCAAAAACACATGCATTATATAGGTGGGTAAATTTGACCCGCTGGTGCTTATAGATATAAATGCCCTGTTTTTTGATCTGGTTTTATCGAAACAATTTTTTTATTTTAAAAATTATTTCGATAAAACCAAATAAAAATAAAAAACGGAGCATTTATACCTATAAGCGCCAGCATGTCAAATTTACCCGCTATATAATACATGTATTTTGGCGCCGTCATTTTCTTGCTGCTTATGTTTTAACATTGTACATTGATAGCCAACACCTTTCACTCACTGAATTAGCGGTTATCAGTTTCATAAATAAAGTAAATAAGATGATTTCTGGATGGCGAAGAGGTATTAGAAACACTAAATGCCATGAGTGATGGAGAGTCTGATGTGTGCTGGGTCGGCTCAGCATCTGACAGTGATCCAGATATCACATTTACATGTTTTAGCCTAATGTTACTCTAATTGGTCAAACTTTGGTTTAATTATTTAATTTTTGTCTTGCCATATCGTTTGTTTGTACTATAAAAATATAGCTGATGACTAGACATAATCATTTCATGACTCTAGACACTTCTTTGTGAAGTCAGTGGCATAATACAGTGAAATAATATGTTCTTTAGCCATACCAAAACAGTAGTCATGTGCGTGGGTAAAATCTACCCGCTGGCAGTTTTAGGTATACAGTAACCTCTGGTGGTTCTAGTGTTAAATCTATCATGTACATTTGAAAAACAGACATGGGTAAAATTTACTCCGTGACGGCTGTAGTGTTAAATAATGAACTTCAGTGTTTCCCTGTTTTAGTTCAGTTCATCAGAAGAGATCAGAAGCAGAGTCCAGCTGTGTGTCTATGAAAACTGATGCATCTATGATTCAACCAATAATCTTTAACAGTGGAGATACACGGCCTGATCTCAGGTATAATATTTCTGTAAGAGATATGATCTGAACATGTGTTACAACATAAGACATTGTGCTTTTTAACTCATCTAATAATGTTGAATTTCTATTTTACAGCAAAGAAGTCCTCAACAGGTTTAGATCAAATCTGCTGAAGAAGTTTGCATGTCTGTGTGAGGGAACAGCGATGCAGAGAAACCCAACACTGCTGAATGAGATCTACACAGAGCTCTACATCACAGAGAGTGAGAGTGGAGAGATCAGTAATGAGCATGAGGTGAGACAGATTGAGACACAATCCAGGAGAGCAGCAACAGAGGACACAGCCATCAAATGCAGTGACATCTTTAGAGCTTTACCTGGACAAGACAAAGCCATCAGAACTGTGCTGACAAAGGGAGTCGCTGGCATTGGAAAAACAGTCTCTGTGCAGAAGTTCATCCTGGACTGGGCTGAAGGGAAAGATAATCAGGACGTCCAGCTCATATTTCCACTTCCTTTCAGAGAAATCAACTTGATGAAAGATAAAACACTCAGTCTTTCAGATCTTCTTCATTTCTTTTTCCCTGAAACTAAAGAAATGGAAATATCCAGTGATGAATATAAAGTGTTGTTCATCTTTGATGGTCTGGATGAGTGTCGTCTGTCTCTGGACTTTAAGAGTAAAGTGAAACTGTGTAATATATCTGAATCAGCCTCAGTGGATGTGCTGCTGATGAACCTCATTGTGGGGAATCTGCTTCCCTCTGCTCTCATCTGGATCACCTCCAGACCAGCAGCAGCTGATCTCGTCCCCTCTGAGTGTGTCCATCGAGTGACAGAGGTACGAGGCTTCAATGAGCCACAGAAGGAGGAATACTTCAGGAAGAGAATCAGTGATCAGAGTCTGGCCGACAGGATCATCTCACATCTGAAGTCATCGAGGAGCCTCTTCATCATGTGCCACATCCCAGTCTTCTGCTGGATCTCAGCCGCTGTTCTGGAGAAGATGTTGAGTCGAGCAGAGAGTGGAGAGATTCCCAAGACTCTCACTCAGATGTACACACACTTCCTGATCCTTCAGACCAACATCAAACATCAGAAGGACTTTGAGAAGAAGGTGACAGATGAAGACATGATCCTCAAACTGGGGAAACTGGCCTTTCGGCAGCTTCTGAAAGGCAACCTCATCTTCTATAAAAAGGACTTGAGAGAGTGTGGCATTGATGTGACAGAAGCATCAGTGTACTCAGGATTGTGCACTCAGATCTTCAGAGAGGAGTTGGGCTTGTATCAGGGGAAAATCTTCTGCTTTGTTCATCTGAGCCTTCAGGAACATCTAGCAGCTCTGTATGTGCACCTCTCCTTTACAATCAACAACATCAATGTGTTTGACCAAACCAAACAGAGTCTTTTGTCTAAGATTTTTAACCAGAAGAAATATAATTCATTATCTGAGCTGCATCAGAGAGCTGTGAAAGAAGCTTTAAAGAGTAAGAATGGACATCTGGATCTTTTCCTGCGGTTCCTTCTGGGTCTCTCAGTGGAGTCCAATCAGACTCTCTTACGAAAACTACTGACACAGACAGGACGCTGCTTCTACAACAAAGAGGAAACAGTTCAGTACATCAAGCAGAAGATCAGAGAGAATCGCTCTCCAGAGAAATTCATCAATCTGTTCCACTGTCTGAATGAACTGGGTGATGATTCACTGATGCAGGAGATCCAAGATTATCTGAAATCTGGAGAAATAAGAGAAACCAAACTCTCCTCTTCACAATGGTCAGCTCTGGTTTATGTGTTGCTGACATCAGAGCAGAAGATGGATGTGTTTGATCTGAAACAGTTTATTAGAGCACAAACAAAAGGAGATAAAGTTCTTCAGAATCTGTTACCTGTGGTTAAAGAATCCAGATCAGTTCGGTGAGTAACACTGAAAACAATCACTGCACTTTCAAAACATGATCACATTTATGATTTTAGCATGTGCTTTTTTACCAAAACAACAAAATGGGGAAAATCTCAGAGAATCACATTTCAGTCAGTGAGCAGGAGAGGTGTGTGAGACACAAACTAAAGCAGCTGAGGATGAAGATGAAGGAATGAATGTGAGGGGGTCAAAACTGACAGCAAACTGATTTATTCTTTTGTTTATATGTTTGTTTTATTGTCTGTATGAATGACATTTGAATTTGTAAAATGTTCACATTTGGTTTCTTTAATCACAGCTGGAGTCAGTTCATCATTCATGTTCTTTAATCTGTTCAGGTTTGCTTATTGTGGTGTTACAAATGAAGGCTGTGTAGTTGTACATTGATTTAAATGTTAATTTTCTTATTAAGTAAGAAGATATAGGAGATAAAACACTCAGCTTGTTGTAATGTTGCTGTTTGAGCATAAAAAAAAAACATCTGTGAAGTTTAAAAGCTCAAAGTCCACTTCAAAAAGAGATATTTTATTTAACAGAAATCACTTTTCAAAAACTACAACGAACAACTCATTTGGACTACAACGCATATTTTCAGGGATTTGTGACATCACAAATATTTGATAAATAAAACTTGATATTTTGAGCACTCAATTGAAAATGTACACAACGTATCAATCGTAATTACAGGTTATGGTTCGAAGAGCTTGTTAGTCCAAATTAAGAAGATTAGAAGCTGACGAAGATAAAAGCCAAGTTTAGAGAAGCAGTCCTTGGTAAAATGACATGCACACAACAAAAGATTTGAATTGTATTTCTGTGGTATCCTTGAACACATCATCTTCTTAAACATGATCTAAACACACTAACTAGCAGAAGTGTTTGTGGGCAAATGTGTTGCCAATGTCATATAACAGGCAAAAGACTCGTTAAGGCGATTCAGAATAGACTTTCTCTTTTGAGAGACATCTTTATCATGCACTTTTTTGATTAAAAACTTTGCAGATTGTTTTCATTTAAGGATAGCTACATTATAAACTGCAAATTAGATATTAAAAAAAAAACTGTATGACCTGCTCTTTAATGTGTCAATTTTAACACTACTGAAGATCATATATGGTCCCAATCTATCTAGTGTTAAAAAAGTACACCGTTCGTAGTGTTGAATTTTTAGTGTTAATATAGCACCTTACAGTGTAGAAAAATTACACTCATAGTGTAAAGTGTTAAACTTGCTATTGCTGTTTAAATTTTACTCTATGGGGTATTTAACATCCCTGGTGTTGTTTTAATCAAGTGTTATTTAATTAAAGTGTTATTTATAAAGTATTCTTTTCAGGGCAAAACAATTCTATTGTATAGTGTTAATGTACAAGATTAGACATAAAATCAAGAGTCTTCAGACAGATGTAAATTTATTTAACAAATGGGCAAAGTAGCAACTTTAAAGCATATATCAGATGTTTAGAGGTTAATTAGTCAGTCACATTCATTATGTGTTGCACAGAAACATAAAATATTTAATAAAACACGAAATCATCAAATTTACCTAGACGTGAAAAAATATGACAGGTAGATTTGAACAAGACTGCAGCAAGATACTTGTTGACAGTTGTGTAGCGTCCAGGAATGCTGTTCCTCTGTGTCCCATCAGTGAGCAGTTATGGCTGTGTGGTCTCTTCAAGGTATTCTTGTTAGTGCCTGCAGATCAAAGAAAAAAAAAACACTCAAGGTCAGCTCTCCAACTGATTTTATTTATATTAGTCTTTCATATACAACACATCTGGCAATATTTTGAGCAGACTGTCATGATCCTGGCTCTTCTCCTCTTTCTCTGTCTCCCTCTTGTGGTCACACTACCACGCACACACATCCACTCCTCCGCTCATTATCTCTTTCAGCTGGTTCCCCTTTCGTTCCCTTCTCCTCACCTGTCCCCTTTTTCCTCTTGATTGTCTCTGCTTCTTATTCCCTCTTCCTAGCCCTGTCTTGTTGTAGGATTATTCAATGACCTCTCGTGAGAAATGTCTGCTCTCTCGTCCTGTCCTGTCATATCTGTGGAAAGTGAAATCAATATTTCTGCTGTGAGTTATACTGCCATTGGACTGTGTATTATCCAGCTGTGCCTGTTTGCAGAGTACCTGTTCAGCGCTCGCCCTTGGCTGTTCACCCTGTCTGCTGTCTTCACTATTTCTGACTGGCTGAATGCATCTCGGGGTCCCTGCCTCTGTCTTCGTGGAAGTTTATGCAGATTTTATTTGTTCCAGTCATCTGGCAGTTTCTGTTCTGGCTCTGATTAATGCCTGTGATTTGTGTTCTAATTACTCAGTGAAGACTATTTACTTTATCCATTAAAGACTGTTAACTGCATCCCGCCCTGGTCTTCCATCGTTCTTACCTATCAGAATAATCCTAACAGAGATGGATCAGGCGAGTGGTAACCCCCTTCACAATGCTGTAGAGCTCCAGGGTGCTCTGCTGGGTAAACATGAGGAGGATTTATCCACCGCGAGACGTGCCGTTGATTCCCTGACCGCCCAGCTCTCGGAACTAACCCAGCAGTTCCATCACTACCGTCATGAAACCACCGCTTCAGCTGGACAGCGCGACTCTTCTGAGCCACGTATGAAACAACCCGCCGTGCTACTCTGGCGAGCCTTTGCAGTGCCGAGCCTTCCTCACCCAATGCGAGGTTGTTTTTTTTTTTTGAGGTTGCCTCCAGCCGTTCACCTATGCCAAGGATCGATCTAAGGTGGCTTATGTGATTTCTCTTCTCAATGGACGAGCTTGAGAGTGGGCGGCAGCGAACTGGGAGGCAGAGGTAGACTGCATCCTCAAGTTTTCTCTTTTTAAGGAGGAGATGATCCGAGTCTTTGACCGGTCTACACACGGTCACGAAGCATCCCGCCTCCTATCCACCTTGCGCCAGGGAAAGAGGTCAGTCACTGATTTTTCAGTTGAGTTCCGAACCCTGGCCACAACGAGTGGATGGAACGGTCCGGCACTCATCACCCGCTTTCTCGAAGGCCTGAACTCCGAGATTAAGGATGAGGTCTTTGTCCGAGAGGTTCCTGACAGTTTCGATTCCCTTGTCGAGCTGGCTCTCCGCATCGAAAGGCGCTTTGACATGCGACGAAGGGCTCGCAGAATGGAGGCTTCGTTACTTCCCGCTTCCACAGCGACCCAGCCACCACTGTCATCTGCTGCTGATCCCGAGCCGATGCAGCTAGGGGGGCTTCATATATCCACACAGGAATGCCAACGCAGATTATGAATCGCCTTTGCATGTACTGTGCTGCCGCTGATCATTTTGTCTCTAGGTGCCCAGTAAAAGCCAGCGCTCGTCAGTAGGCGGAGGGTTGCTGGCGAGCGCTACATCATGGGTCTCTCCGTCTAAGTCCTGCACTTCCCTTCCCGTACACCTCCGCTGGCCGGGATCGTCAGTTTCCTGCTCTGCATTGCTTGATTCGGGGGCGGAGGGGAACTTCGTTGACGAGACTTGGGCTTTGGAACAAGGTATTCCCCTCTTAGATTTACAAGACTCCACCCCCCTGTTCGCCCTAGATGGCAGTTCCCTTCCCAGGGTGGAGGATTGGTTTTTTCCATTGGGTCTCGCTGTTTGGGGGAATCATAGAGAGACTATTTATTTTTTTATTTTTCATTCCCCTTTTACTCCAGTAGTTTTAGGCCACCCGTGGTTAGTTCTCCACAACCCCCAGATTAACTGGGCGGAGGGCTCTATTCTATCTTGGAAATTGTCTTGTCATGTTGATTGTCTGTCTTCTGCTGTGCCCCCTGTCTCGTCTGTAACTGTTTTTCAGGAAGAGCCAGGGGATTTGTCTGGAGTTCCGGAGGAGTATCACGATTTGCGGGAGGTCTTCAGTCGTTCCCGGGCCACTTCTCTCCCCCCTCATCGCCCGTATGACTGCAGTATAGATCTTCTCCCAGGTACAACGCCCCCCCGGGGAAGACTATACTCGTTATCCGCTCCCGAACGGGAGGCGCTCGAGAAATACCTTTCTGATTCGCTCAACGCCGGTACCATCGTTCCTTCCTCGTCTCCAGCGGGAGCCGGTTTTTTCTTTGTTAAAAAGAAAGACGGCTCCCTGCGTCCCTGCATAGACTATCGGGGTTTAAATGATATCACTGTCAAGAATCGTTATCCATTACCACTGATGTCATCTGCCTTCGAAGTCTTGCAGGGAGCTCAGATTTTCACAAAGCTCGATTTACGCAACGCCTATCACCTAGTGCGCATAAAGGAGGGGGATGAATGGAAGACCGCGTTTAACATGCCCCTAGGGCACTTTGAATACCGGGTTCTTCCTTTCGGATTGGTAAACGCCCCTGCGGTCTTTCAAACTTTAGTCAATGACGTCCTACGGGACATGCTCAACGTCTTTGTGTTCGTCTACCTCGACGACATTTTGATCTTTTCGCCATCACTCCAGGTGCACATCCAACATGTTCGTCGTGTCCTCCAGCGTCTACTGGAGAATCGGCTTTATGTAAAGGCCAAGAAGTGTTCTTTCCACGCCCCCTCAGTTACGTTTCTAGGTTCAGTCATCTCGGCAGAGGGGATCGGTATGGACCCGGCCAAGGTCCAGGTGGTCACTGATTGGCCCGTGCCCGACTCTCGCCTCGCACTACAACGTTTTCTCAGGTTTGCTAATTTTTATCGTCGTTTTATACGAAATTTCAGTCAAGTAGCCGCTCCTCTTACGGCTCTGACCTCAGTCAAGTCCCAGTTTAGGTGGTCAGAATCTGCGCAGACTGCGTTCGACGTTCTAAAATCTCTTTTTACTACCGCGCCTATCCTTCTTACTCCTGACTTCACTAAACAATTTATAGTCGAGGTCGATGCCTCTGAAGTGGGGGTCGGGGCTGTGCTTTCCCAGCGGTCCGCCGCTGACAGAAAGATACACCCCTGTGCTTTTTTCTCTCACTGTCTTTCTCCTGCTGAGCGCAATTACGACGTGGGCAACCGCGAACTGCTCGCCATCTGTCTAGCGTTAGGCGAATGGCGACAGTGGCTTGAGGGAGCTCCCGTTCCTTTTATTGTCTGGACAGATCACCGAAACCTAGAATATATCCGCAAGGCCAAGAGACTAAATGCTCGTCAAGCCCGCTGGGCTCTATTCTTTACCCGTTTCGATTTTTCCATCTCGTATCGCCCGGGTACCAAGAACGTCAAGCCTTCTCGTCTTTTTGACTCCTCTTCATCTTCTGAGCCTGAGGAGATTATTCCCCCGGGTCATGTTGTTGGCACGACCGTCTGGGGAATAGAGAAGCTGGTTAAGCATTCTCTTTCTCGAGTCATAGTCCCGCGCAACTGTCCTAAGGGGTTCCTTTTTGTTCCTGTATCCGCGCGTCGAGCTGTCCTTCAATGGGGACACACCTCTAAATTGACTGCCCATCCCGGCGTCTGGGGCACCCTCGCTTTTATCCGTCAGCGCTTTTGGTGGTCTTCTTTGGAACGAGACGTGCGACGGTTTATTGCCTCCTGCAATACGTGCGCGCAGACTAAGGCTGGCAATTCCCCTCCGGCCGGTCTACTTTGTCCGTTACCGGTTCCTACACGACCGTGGTCTCACTTAGCTCTCGACTTTATCACCGGACTTCCTCTCTCGGAGGGTAACACCGTTATTCTGACCGTGGTAGTACGTTTTTCTAAGTCGGCCCATTTTATTCCACTCACTAAACTCCCCTCTGCCAAGGAGACCGCCCAGATCATAGTTGATCATGTTTTTAAGCTACATGGTTTAGCAACTGATATTGTGTCTGATAGAGGCCCTCAATTTTTCTCAATTCTGGAAGGAGTTTTGTCGCCTGATTGGGGCATCCGTTAGCCTTTCGTCCGGGTTTCATCCCCAAACGAACGGGTCAAGCGGAACGGACAAATCAGATTGTCGCCCGTATGCTTCGCAGTCTCACCCATCAGAATCCCGCGTCCTGGTCACAGCAACTATCCTGGGCCGAATACGCCCATAATTCGCTTCCCTCCTCTGCTACCGGTCTTTCGCCCTTCCATTGCTGTCTCGGCTATCAACATCCGTTATTTGAGTCCCATGACTCTGAATCTAATGTTCCGTCAGTGCAAGCTTTTATTAGCCGTTGCAAGCGCACCTGGAGGAGAGTGCGATCTGCTCTCTGTCGAGCTAGAAGACGCATGACAGTTACAGCCAATAGGCACAGAATTAGAAGTCCTCGCTACGTTTGCGGTCAAAAGGTGTGGTTATCCACTTCAAATTTACTGCTCCAGTCCGAATCACGTAAATTGTCTCCCCGCTTTGTTGGACCATTCCGCATTATAAAGGTCATAAATCCTGTCGCAGTAAAGCTTCACCTTCCGCCTAATTTACGCCGGGTTCATCCCGTGTTTCATGTCTCTTGCATCAAACCAGTCATCCGTCCCCCTTCTCGTCCGGTCCGCGTCCCTAGTCTTGTCGATGATACCCCTATTTACAGGGTTCGCCGGATTCTCGACATGCGTCGTTGGGGACGTGGCCGTCAGTATCTTGTCGACTGGGAGGGGTATGGTCCTGAGGAGAGAAGCTGGGTTCCCTCCCGGGATGTCCTGGATCCTTCACTCATCGACGATTTCCTCCGGTCTCGCCAGTTGGCCTCAGGAGCGCCAGGAGGCGCTCGTTGAGAGGGGGGTACTGTCATGATCCTGGCTCTTCTCCTCTTTCTCTGTCTCCCTCTTGTGGTCACACTATCACGCACACACATCCACTCCTCTGCTCATTATCTCTTTCAGCTGGTTACCCTTTCGTTCCCCTCTCCTCACCTGTCCCCTTTTTCCTCTTGATTTTCTCTTCTTCTTATTCCCTCTTCCTAGCCCTGTCTTGTTGTAGGATTATTCAATGACCTCTCGTGAGAAACGTCTGCTCTCTCGTCCTGTCTTATCTGTGGAAAGTGAAATCAATATTTCTGCTGTGAGTTATACTGCCATTGGACTGTGTATTATCCAGCTGTGCCTGTTTGCAGAGTACCTGTTCAGCGCTCGCCCTTGGCTGTTCACCCTGTCTGCTGTCTTCACTATTTCTGACTGGCTGAATGCATCTCGGGGTCCCTGCCTCTGTCTTCGTGGAAGTTTATGCAGATTTTCTTTGTTCCAGTCATCTGGCAGTTTCTGTTTTGGCTCTGATTAATGCCTGTGATTTGTGTTCTAATTACTCAGTGAAGACTATTTACTTTATCCATTAAAGACTGTTAACTGCATCCCGCCCTGGTCTTCCATCGTTCTTACCTAACACAGACAATAGGTAGTGACAGAAATGTCCAAATGTACTTTTTAAAGATGGTTTTCAGCTTGATAGGAGGACATTTTTCCAGGTCCATTGCAGCCTTGTGCTGATGGTGGAATCAAATGAAGTAGGAGACAAATCGATGCAATATCAATGACCTATTCTAAATAACAGATTTGACAACTGCAGGAAAAAATGCATGAACACAGAATATAATGCATGAATATAGATAATCTTATTCTGAAATATAGTCTAACCTGAAACATTGGTTTCATTCTCCTTTACAGCTGATTCTGAAGTAATCAGAAGAAAAGAAAGAAAAAAAAATTAATGACAACAATACAGTAGGTTGACAACCAAAATGGGTAATACCGCCGTGCGTACCGCCGCCGCAGGGCCGCGGCGTTAACTGCAAGTCAGTCGCGTGTTAAAATCATTCGCGAAACTACCACCAGGTGGTGCAAAGGGACGGATTGCGAACAGAATTGTAAAATGAAAGGAAGACGTAAAACAACAATAACGTTATAATATACATTATAACATCCTTAAAAGCCATTAAAAAAAATAGGATAGTCTTAGGCTACAGTCTACTCATCAAAAAATTAAAGAAAGACACAAAGGCTCTTATGCATGCTATTGTTATTAAACAGTCATTATATATATATATATATATATATATATTTTTATTTATATATATATATATATATATACACGGATTAAAAGCTAAATGTTTTCATTTCGGTTCATTCTTGGTTAAAATAATAATAATAATAATCTTCAGGTTCCATTTGCAGAGCGAAATGAGAACGGTCCAGAATTTACAAATTTTTTTAACTATTTATTAATTTATTAATTATTCTTGATTATTCAAACTGGTAACACTTTGCATTTTTGAATTATGCCTTTACTGTGTGACCAAAAATTGTGAATTGTGACTTTGATCGCGTGGTGCCTCGCGCACATATTCCTAGGAAACAGCAATCATTCACCGAGCCATGCGGCGCCAGCAGCGGTCCACTTTGGCATATTTTTACTCATTATGTGTGGCTTTATTTTCGTTGATATTTGGGTTTGAAATCCAAAGCCTATTTTACCTCATGAATAATAGTTTAGCTTCAAATGGGCAACATGTTTGGATTTGTCCCGAATGAGAGAGAGAAGCCCAACCTTACCTTATGTATCGCTTTAAATTATTTTTAATTACTATTTTTGTTTTGTTTATAAGCCTATATTATTATTGATGCAAAATTTAATCCAATTCAGACGGTCAAGGTGTAATAATATGTAAATTTATTAAAAAGAATATAGAGAACAGAAACCACAAATCATAACTTGGAAATTAAGTTCTGGATAATAATAACAACCTTCAAATGTAGAAAATGTAAATCCAATGTTAGTACATTTTTAATAACAATCCATTTATGATGGATTGAACCCAACCAGTATTAATCAAAACATTAATACAATTGTAATTAAAACATAAACAGTTATTTGTTTTAAATCAAAAGTACCACAATATTAAGTATTAAAATACTAAAATATTAAAGTATCAGAGTATCAAAGTATCTGAATTTCAAGGTATCTGAATTTAAATAAAAACCTGTAAGAGTTCTAAGTTCTAAGTCTAAGAGTTCTCGAGTGAAGCCAAAGAAGAGGAAGTGAGCTGAAAAAGTAGAGAGACCAGAGTCTCAGAAAGTCAAAACCCATTCTATTTTGCAGAGTCTATCATATATACTGTTGTTCCAGACATAAGTCTTCATCTGGCTATCACTAATAACACCTGACCTTTAAAAATAGTCTAGTCAATGTCTCGATTTTGGACTTCTTCCTCTTTTAGATTCAAAGTATCATACTGATAATTCTAAGAAATATTGATACAAAAGAACAATACGTGCAGTTCAACTTCATATGCAAAACAGTTAGAAATACTGTGAAATTACATATGAAATATACCATAAAGTTTACCAAAAACATTTTTGAATATAAAAATGAAACCTGTTAATATATATATGAGACCGATCACTACCATGAAATATTAATTTTTAACTTTTGAAATGAAACTTATCATTATGAATAGAACACATTCTGAGTACGTGACTTCTCAGAATCTCTCAACAACACTTGGGTTTAATTTAAATACGTGGACTTCTTCTCAGAATCTGTATCACCACGTGGATTTCTTAGAATCTCCACACACCAATTATATACTGCAATTATATTTATCCATTAGAATTATATATTTGTAAATCTTGTTCTGTTCTGATAAATTTGTTGAATTTAAAGGATTTGTTGTAAAGTGAAGGGAACTAAAAATATCCTGTTGGTACATTAGCCTACAGCATTATTAGGCCTGCCGTTATTATTTCTGAATGTAATAAAATGCAACTCTAACAAATTTAATTTATTTTTTAACGTGTTTAAAAAAATGCAGCAAACGAAAATAGGCGATTAATCGGTTAAAATGTGTTATTGTGGGTTAACAAATTTACATTATATACTTAGGAACAGAGTATGGGCCTAATCTAGGCTATGTTAACTATTTACAAGTTTTGTGTAGCTATAATTTTATCCAGCTTTATTTTTCCATTGCATCTAAAAATGACTGTGCATCACATTCACTCCGCGCGCTCAAGCTGCCTCCCGCAATGCTCAGCTGTGGACGATTTCAAAATGTTTGATATAAAGGTTGGTGTCACATATTATATACAGGAATTGTTCATTAAAAAAAAAAAAAAGTCTAATTATATTGTTAGTTTTTATGGTAACATGCAATCAAGGTCTTCAGATACTATATAAGATACAAGTTCATTTAGGCTATTTAACATGCACTGTGACATTTTACCGTTTCAACTTATAAACTCCTTAAGATTTGAAAGTCAGTTTAATAGTATTGAAATTCAAGTTGAATATGGTATTTTTAAAAAAAAAAAGGTTTTAATTGCTTAAATTATTTCTTTGAATGAATAATATGTTATCATGACTTTTTCATCATATTTTTACGAGCTGTATTCGGTTTCCATTTCGGAAACCAAGCACACACTTTTCTTCTTTTTTAAATCTATTAATCGCTCACATAGCTCTAACAAGGTTTTATTTTATTTGTATTTTTTTTTTTCTTTTTTTTTGAGGAACGTGCCACTGTCAGGGGAGTCACATCAGTTGCAAATTAACTTCAGAAATGGAAAATAAGGACTAATAGAGGTTCTTTCTTTTATTCTTTATTTATAATGTTTATTCTTGAAGAAAATAAGTATTTACTCTTTAAGAAAATAAGGGACAGAATAAGGGACGATCCAAATATTTGTAATGTACAATAATATAGGCCTATGTCTGTCCATTGGATTTTAAAGCAACAACTGAAACAGTCTTTGAAACATTAGCCTATAAAGCATTTTTTAAACAATGGCACTTAAAGTTTTCAACTAAAATATTATTTCAACCATATAGCCTGTGAATAAATAAAATGCATACTTTTCAATGAAAGAACACTGAGAGTGTTATTTGCTCCACATTTCAATATAATAGCCTCAGAAAGGGTAAAGTTGTTTTATTTATTTTTTTACTCTCTATTTAACAGCATTAGCTCAGTGAAATACATCTTCCTTCAGGTAGACGGAATGTTTTCATGCCTTGCTAAATGTTGGGCTCATGATCACTGAGTTGTATTCGCTCAAACTGATTTTATAAAATCAAACCGTGGACGGTGAAGCTGGGTCAGTAAGAGCTCGAGCTCACTGTGAAGCGGCAGCAGCTGACGGAGGACTCCGCTTGGTCTTAAAGCCTTCCTCAAACGCCTACGTTCACAAATAACAATGATTTTCTCAAAAATAATGTTTAATTATCAATTGATAATTTGTTATTTTTTGGTCTAGTGATTATAATAATATGGGCTGCGGGAAAATAATGAATAAAAAGAGTAGGGCTGCTGTGAGTGCAGGCATGTTTCAATCCAGTAACATGACAACACACCGTTCCTCACAGCCCAAAAACAGACCGAGTTCAGTTCAGCTGGAGGGGGCTGGGGGTAGTTCTGTATAGCTTGTGGGGGTCGAGATAAAGGTGTGAATTTCTTGGTCTTTCATATGGACAGTGTCTTATGAGGGTATCAAACTAGCAGAACAGGTTTTTAGGACAACTTTAAAGAAAGGTTTGATCCACTTCAAATGTTGACTACTGTATAGCGCAATAAAGTTTATTAGTTATTATAACTTAATTTCAGAGGAAGTTGCCTTAACTAATAAAAAATAAAAAATAAAATAAAATCTGCGCTCACTGATACCAGAAACACCGCTCCGCACTTGCTCCGTGGATAAAGTTGAAATGTTATGTTCATAACGTAGCCTATAAAAAAAATAAAATAAAATAAAAAAAAAAATAACAGGAGAGTTTCAAAGGGGATTAGGCTATTGTGTGCAAACTTTTTTTTCCTAACAAACGCCAAACTAATAACATTGTCAGCATTAAAAGGTATAATTGCTGCTTTCTGCTGTGCAAATTTTGTTTGTGATGAAAATAACAGTACTTTTTCGTCAGTTATTTTATCTACAGATCGATACATTTCTTACAGATTTCAAAATCAGTTACAGCAGCACTGTAAGATTACATTTGTTTGAATGCATTATTGCGACAGCCATTGCATGTGAATGTGCTGTATCTGTTTAAATCATGCTTTAACCCGAAAATAATCAGTAAAAGGAAGACAAACTCCTTGAGAACTAGACTGTAACGCTCGACTATTGCCGTCATTATAATCTTCTGTTCGGAGAGATTATGTGTATCAAGCTATAGCTAAATATGTTTATCATGTGAATTCTTGCTAAATATGCAGTTATATTACGGGCTGTTGGCATGAATTGTATTCGTGATGGAGCGGTGCTGGAGCGAGTGAAAACCAGACGCTCCGACTTTTAAAAAATCCGCTCCTCTTCAGTCAGAATCACTCCGCTCCGCTCATACTCTGCTCAGCAGCGTGTCTCAAACGCGCGGGGGAGGTTGAGCCCAATCAGAACTACAAGCACTGAGTGGAGGGTCGGCCGTTTTATTTTGTTGCGTCCATACAATATTTTTTAGAGTGTGAAATATACATTTTCACAGAATGTATCCTATTCATGAACAATATATGGAAGTTTTTCTAAATCCCAAACAGAGTCCAGACATCAGTAAAGTATCCGTTTATGAATATGTTTTATAGGCTTTTTTTTTTTTACAGACATGACAAAAAACACAAGAGTTTTTATATATTTTGTAGACTTTATGTGATTTAAAATGCACAAACCAGAAGCACAATATCTGCAGAGAAGGGCTGACCATTCTCAAAACATAAAATATCAATTTTATTTCAATTTTCGTTTTTGTGTTTCAGAGGAAAAATCAGTGTTAAGACATCTCTCCATTACAGACCGTTCTGAAAGAAGAATTTATGCAAATGCGTATAAAATGCTTTAAAAAGTTTAACAGAGATGTCTAGAGGGTATTTAATAGGTCTGCTTCCCACGTAAGATTTTTCTATTTACTAGTCGTTCATTTGTCATTATTCAACTAATCGCAGGTTTATATTAAATTTACATCTATAATCCATAATGAGGATTAATATATTCCGCGCTCAAGCACATGCATTAAGTTTGCCACAAAGTACAGGCAGAAGTAGCCTAATAATTGTGAAAAAGGAGAATTTTTAATTATTTATTAATAAACAAATGTTTTCTTGTTGGCTGCAAGATGAAATTCACAGTGCTGGCTCTCTCCACATGGACGCGACTTTAGAGAGAAATGCAACCTTCTCAGATTACATAATGCTTTCGTTTTGAATTGATTCGTTTAAAAGACATTTCAAGCTTTCTGTAGGCCTAGATATATTTTTCATGTATGTGAGACACCACAATTTTAAATAAATTCATTATCAGGAAAAAATTCAAGTGATCTAGAGGGCGCCTCCCTGTCATGCATGCGTATAAATAATTTTCACACAAACACTTGAATATGAATAATAATTCACATTTTGCATATGCATTACAAAGCAAATATATATATTTTTTAACATGGAATTATCCAAAATAAAACCAAACAAGATTTATAATGAAGATAAAATATGTAGACAAATAAGAATAAATGCTGCGAGCACTCAGTTGAGCACTCAGCTCAGGACTCAGCTCAGCGCCGAGCAAATCTTGCACTGATATTTTACGGAATATTATAAACCTGAATTTAATGCGGCTACAGTGTATTTTTTTATTTATGTTTTTATTTTTATTTTTTTACTTAAATTACATGAAAGCAAGTAAAGAAGACTGAAATTGTCAATTAATGAAGCTCTTTTTTACATTGTTTAATTTCGCTCCCATTATTTAGGCCTAATTAAAACAGTGCCTCACGTTTTACTAAAATAAAGAAAATAATTTATAAAACAGCAAGCCTAGCTCACAATAGGCTACCTCTGTTAATGCTCCGATGCAAAGTAAACCACAATTTCTTTTTAATAATATAACACATAATTCATATTATATAAATAATACTGCACACTATTTAAATGTGTCAAATCTAAAATATAGTGTAGAGAAAATATAAGCACAGGCTCATAGGCTTGTATCCTGCTTGAATTCGTTCTAAGAAACGCACATATCTTCATAAGGACTAAACTTTCATCTGTGAATATTAAATATTTTTTCTTTCATTTTCAACGACTGCAGTCAAATATAACACTTCGGGTGAGGCAAAGCTGACATCTATTTGCGAAAATGTGCTTTGATGCGCTTGTTTGTAAACTTGTGATTTAAGCGCCACTCAGCGGTCAAAAGCTGCAAATGCACTTTGCAGACGCCGCGGCGGCGGTACGAGCGGCGGTAGAACCAACGTTTTGGATGGCCACCTACTGTATCTCTCACAGGAACCATTCTTTTAAGTTGATTGTGTAGTCACACAGTGGCTCTGTTCACACCTGGCATTAGCAATCATCTTGGATAATGCACAAGTGAACAGACGCAAGACGCATATGACCACATTCTTTTATTACAGTATTAGTTCAAAAATGAAAATTCCATCGTTTACTCAACCAAGACTTTTGTTATCTTTGAAACAAAACTGAAGATACTTTAATAGAATATAAGATTTCTGTCCCTTGATTGACAGTCCACGCAACTACCACTTTAATACTTCATAAACTTCATAAAGAGATCTAATCCATAAAGAGAACTAATCCATATGTGACCCTGGACCACAAAACCAGTCTTAAATCACTGGGGTATATTTGTAGCAATAGCCAAAAAAAAAATTTTATGGGTCAAAATTATCAATTTTTTTTTTATGCCAATGTAATGGAGGCCAGTGAGTAGGTGCTGTGCAGGTAAACCTCACTTCCCTGATCTCAAGAGATGCACTAGCAACTGACACTAGAGACATTTAGCCTCCTTGTTAGTGCATCCGCCTCCCATGCCGGAGACCTGGGTTCGAGGCCCACTGGGAGCAAGGACGAGGTGTGGCGTTGAGGACCCTGGAGAGAGGGTTTACACCCAAAATCATTAGGAAATTAAGTAAAGATCATGGTCCATGAAGATATTTTGTAAATTTCCTATCGTAAATATATCAAAACTTAATTTTTGATTAGTAATATGCATTGCTAAGAACTTCATTTGGACAACTTTAAAGGCGATTTTCTCAGTATTTAGATTTTTTTGCACCCTCAGATTCCAGATTCAAGCTCTTGGTGCATAAAAAAGATATGTAAAGTTGCAAAGACTAAAGTCTCAAATTCAAAGAGATATTCTTTATAAAAGATGAACCTCGTCCACGCCCCTCGAAACGGCTCGTTCTAACACGCCCCCACACATCTACGTCACTATGTGGGAAGATTTGCATAATGCCGCCCAGATGTTCACGGAAAGAAATAAGGCATACCTTTTATTCTCGATGTAGTATCGTTGTTGCTGCCACCGCCATGTACAAACCCAATTCCAAAAAAGTTGGGACACTGTACAAATTGTGAATAAAAACAGAATGCAATGATGTGGAAGTTTCAAATTTCAATATTTTATTCAGAATACAACATAGAAAAGTTGGGACAAGGCCATGTTTACCACTGTGTGGCATCCCCTCTTCTTTTTATAACAGTCTGCAAACATCTGGAGACTGAGGAGAAAAGTTGCTCAAGTTTAGGAATAGGAATGTTGTCCCATTCTTGTCTAATACAGGCTTCTAGTTGCTCAACTGTCTTAGGTCTTCTTTGTCGCATCTTCTTCTTTATGATGCTCCTGATGTTTTCTATGGGTGAAATATCTGGACTGCAGGCTGGCCATTTCAGTACCCGGATCCTTCTTCTACGCAGCAATGATGTTGTAATTGATGCAGTATGTGGTCTGGCATTGTCATGTTGGAAAATGCAAGGTCTTCCCTGAAAGAGACGATGTCTGGATGGGAGCATATGTTGTTCTAGAACTTGGATATGCCTTTCAGCATTGATGGTGCCTTTCCAGATGTGTAAGCTGCCCATGCCACACGCACTCATGCAACCCCATACCATCAGAGATGCAAGCTTCTGAACTGAACGCTGATAACAACTTGGGTTGTCCTTGTCCTCTTTAGTCCGGATGACATGGCATCCCAGTTTTCCAAAAAGAACTTCAAATTTTGATTCGTCTGACCACAGAACAGTTTTCCCCTTTTGCCACAGTCCATTTTAAATGAGCCTAGTCCCAGAGAAAACGCCTGCGTTTCTGGATCATGTTTAGATATGGCTTCTTTTTTGACCTATAGAGTTTTAGCCTGCAACGGCGAATGGCACGGTGGATTGTGTTCACCGACAATGTTTTCTGGAAGTATTCCTGAGCCCATGTTGTGATTTCCATTACAGTAGCATTCCTGTATGTGATGCAGTGCCTTCTAATGGCCCGAAGATCATGGGCATCCAGTTTGGTTTTCCGGCCTTGACCCTTACGCACAGAGATTGTTCCAGATTCTCTGAATCTTTGGATGATATCATGCACTGTAGATGATGATAACTTCAAACTCTTTGCATTTTTTTTCTCTGTGAAACTCCTTTCTGATATTTCTCCACTATTTTTCACCGCAGCATTGGGGGAATTGGTGATCCTCTGCCCATCTTAACTTCTGAGAGACACTGCCCCTCTGAGAGGCTCTTTTTATACCCAATCATGTTGCCAATTGACCTAATAAGTTGCAAATTGGTCCTCCAGCTGCTCCTTATATGTACATTTAACTTTTCCAGCCTCTTATTGCTACCTGTCCCAACTTTTTTGGAATGTGTAGCTCTCATGAAATCCAAAATGAGCCAATATTTGGCATGACATTTCAAATTGTCTCACTTTCAACACTTGATATGTTATCTATATTCTATTGTGAATAAAATATAAGTTTATCAGATTTGTAAATTATTCCATTCCTTTTTTACTCAAAATTTGTACAGTGTCCCAACTTTTTTGGAATCGGGTTTGTAATATAGATGCTGTGTGTTTCACCGTGAAAGCGAAACTACGTTGTTTAGCCTTCCAAAAGAGGACGATATCCACTTTGTCATGCCTGGAGCTAAACCGTGCTGGTTGCTGAGGAAATACATCAACTTTGCACTGTGGCTTGCTGAATCGGCTTTCACCATGGACGACACGGAGTCCAGCCCGGGGTTGTCACATGTGGTTGCTGCAAGCCCCAAGGTACGCTCCTTCGTAGAATCCGCCTGCCGTGCCATTCTCAAGCCGCCCGCCTCTGCTCACTCTAGGCCGCGTCTCACTCAAAGCCGCGTTGTGTGACGCTGTTTCGTTGAGAAAGCAAAACTACTTTGTTTGGCCTTTCAAAAGAAGACACGACTAGAAATCATGTTTATATGTTAGTAAGGCTGGGAAAACTCACATCCAACACCCGCACCATCCGCACTGGAGCTCCTCAGGGCTGCGTTCTCTCCCTACTGCTCTTCTCCCTCTACACAAATAACTGCACATCTAAGGACCCCTCTGTCAAGCTCCTGAAGTTTGCAGACGACACCACAGTCATCGGTTTCATCCAGGACGGTGATGAGTCTGCTTACAGACAAAAGGTTGAGCAGCTGGATGTCTGGTGCAGTCACAATAACCTTGAGCTACACACGCTCAAAACCGTGGAGATGATTGTGGACTTCAGGAGAAGGTTGGGTTGATGGATGTCTGGTGCAGTCACAATAACCTTGAGCTACACACGCTCAAACAATCTCTCAGGACCTGAAGTGGGACATTCACATTGATTCCATTGTGAAAAAGGCCCAGCAGAGGTTGTACTTCCTTCAACCTTCGTCAGCTGCTATTAAAAAGTTCTGTGCCTGCCACAGGCACAGATGACACTCTGCAACGGATTATTGAGTCAGTTTCTGTGCTCTTCTATAATTATTTATTGCTAAGTCTTACTTATTTATTTTATTTTGGGTCAGCCATTTTTCAAATCAGATTTAAGTCAGACTGCAACGGACTGTTAGGACAGCAGCATCAGCCAACTAAGGATCATTGGTGTGCACCTGCCCAGTCTTCAGGAGGTTTGTACAAAACTCCCCATGCGCTGCTGCCATCTCCAGCTACACAACACAGCAACTAACATATGAATCATTACTTTAGCAAAACAGCTGTGTTCTGTAAATTGTGATTGACGCTTTTCCGGGACAAAATTAAATCATTCTACATCTGTAATTATATATGCCTATATATTATCTTATATTTTTTTTATTTGTATATGTAAATTAACATATGCATATCTAAGTTTAAATATTTAGTTTTTTGCAGTTATATATAGATGGTTAAAAGTGACACACCACACAAATCTATAATAATGATCTGCTAAGTCTTTTTTAGTAATATTTTTATTTTATTTTTATTTTCAAATATGTTGTGTTTATTTGTCTACCTTTTTTTCTGTTCTGTATGCGCGATTATGTCAGAGAGAATGTGTGTCGAGTTATCTGGGAATTGTGGTTTTCAACATCTGCTTCTAACTCGTGTCTAATTATAATAAAGCATCAGTATTTTACAAACTCTAAATGTATTGTTTTTTTTACTACAGAAACCAAAAAATATACATTATGTGGGGAAAAGTTGTGATGACACAACTCAGCGCCAGCCAGAATCACTTTTCAGCTCGGTGTGATGTATTTGATCACACCGGTGGTAGTTTGGCAGGTTAATTGCAACAAAAAATATGGGCCTATATTTTTTTTTTTATTTTCGCGTTTGGCTCAAGTAGACTGGGTTTCAAGTTTAGGTTGATATTCAATTAGTTTAAATGAAAAAAAAAAAAAAAAAAAACAAAGAAAAGGATACATCATTACTTCTGATGAAATGTTAACAAACTGTGAACAAATACAATTTAAATAAAATTTACAATTTACATTGTCTCTTGTTTGTTCATTTATTTATTAGCTTATTTTCTTTTCTTATGCAAGCATAACATTTATAACATTTTACATGAACAGTAAGCAAACATGAGATCTATGGCATTTTACTGCATTTATGCACTTATGAATACACGAAAGTTGTGCGTCATACACTTAGTAATAATTCTAGCATAATACAAATTACTGTTTTCCTTCATATTATACATTATAATAATCAAATACCACAGATTCACGTGACAATCAGTCCTTCTCATAATTAAAGAGAGATATTTCCATGCCATCAGTGTCCCTGAGATGACCGACAGCTGATGCGTTTCCCGTTTTGTGCGTCACTCACAATCTTTTAACTCTCCAGCACGCATCATCTTCATGCTGACACAGAAAGTGCTCGTGCATCTAATCCGCGTTGTTATCTCACTGAAAACAATCGCATCTGCGACTTTTCTGCACCCTAGTTCTGCGTGCATGCATCTGCCATGTGATTTTCACTCTCTTACCGTGTTCGCTCGGCACTCTCCGCCCCTCTCCGTCACGCTCCGGCTTTTCGGCTGTTTCCGCTGTTCGAACTCAGCTCCTTTGTTTCGCTTATTTCCGTTGACAGTGCAGCAATCACACACACATATCTGCTTTTTAACATCACAGTAAGTTAAGGGGCGTTACATTTCCGTCATAAGCTTGAGGCATTCGGCCAATCACAATGCACTGGATAGCTGGCCAATCACAGCACACCACACTGTTCAGACCGATGAGCCTTGTAAAAATTGATGCATTTCAGAAGGCAGGGCATAGAGGAGAAACAATAATGTACAGTATGTAGAAAATAATGTGCTTTTTTAACCTTAAACCGCATAAACACATTTCATTACACCAAATACACCAAATAATTCTTTTCAGCAGCATCATATGACCCCTCACACTTAAGAGGTTTTGTGGTCCAGGGTCACATATGTCACTAAATATTTATTGATTGCACCATTTCATTATTTAATTACGTTATATTTTTATTTAATAAATTTTTATTAATCTGTTCATTGTAAAGCAATCTCTTTTTTGGACTAAACCACTCAATTCATTTGCATTAGATTTATGATCTCTTTATACTTCTTGGAGTATCAAAGTATTAGTTGTGTAGACTGTGATGGAAGGACAGAAATCTCTCAGGTTCAGTTTAAAATATCTTCATTTGTGTTTTGAAAATGAATGGAAGTCTTGCAGGTTTGGAATGACAGAGAGTGAGAAATAATGACAATTTTTCATTTTTGGGACAACTAACCATTTATCTTTTGGCAGTTTGATATCTTAAATTAATAATTAGTAAATCCTAGGTGTGAACATAAGCAGATATTGTGTGCCTGCCCAATTAAACTTAAATTGTTCATACTCATTTGTGCATTTTAAATTTGTATTGCACATAGAATAACATATAAATGACACAGAATCACAATTCTGGCATCATCTTCAGCATTCTGCTCCTTTCTTGAAGGGCTTCCATCACTCACACATCAGACTCACAGTTTGCAATCTTATGAGAGGAGCTTCCTTCACTTGACACTGCAGAAGTCTGGGCCAATTCTATTGAAAAAGGATTAAAAAAAAAAACACATTTCATTAATTTAAATTTACATTAGGACTGTAAATATGGTAAAATAATTGTGATTACTCCTAATTTTGAGTATGCTGAGAGCTGTCTATAATACGGGTGTCAAATCGTGTAAATATGGTAAAATAATTCTAAGGGTCAATTAAATACTGTGCAATATTCACATGAAGGCCTAAAACAATTTAAGTATTTATTTAATCTGATTATTAAATACATTTGTATCATTTTAATGAGATGAGTGAGTAATAAGGCATCTTAAATTTAACATATCTTACTATTAATTTATTATTTATAATGTGAAAAGAAAATACAGATAGATTCAGACATATCTTTCTCCATTAAAACTTAACTTTATATATCTGGAAATATTTAGAACATTATTTAACCCAAAATAGCATTCCATATGAATTGATAAAGACTGGTTTCAAGCTAAAGTACCTGCATGCTCTGCGAGTGGGCATTGAAGGAAATAGGGGTTATGCACAGACTTCTGTATTCTGTTAACCTGGTCTCGTCTCTTCCGGTTCAAGCGTTTTGCATATGCTAAATATGAAGCAGAATTACTCAAGATGCCTTCAAAGTTATACCAAAGATTGTCATAACCAATGTCCATCACATATGCGGAATGATATCTAAAATTTTTATTCTTTTCACTAACATTTAGCTAAAAAAATGACAATAAAACAGCTAGCTAGTCCACTAGCATAGATATTGGTATTTTTCATTAAGCTTTTAGCATGTTCTCCGACAAGCGGAAGCGATGAGACCTGGGCTGAATCAGAAATCTCCCCCTATACCCTCATTCGCTATTCCCTACATTAGGTCACTAATTCAGTACACTAAGAAGGAGTGAATGAAAATGAGTGCGTGAATTTGGACACCGAGTGCACCGGAAGGACTGCCTCTTTTGCATAGTTTGTGTTTCCTGTTTATTAATCATTTAAAACTGGCAAACTAGCAGCTCCAGTAGTGAGATTAAAGGATTTATCTTGAACTCTGTCACAGAAATTATGAATAAGCCCTAATGAAACAATTTAATAATCAATTTACAATAAATTTATACCTGTGTTGTATTATGCTGTATGCCATGGATGAGCACTTTGTAATATGAACATAATGATTATTCAGCTGCGGGCACCATCTTCTGGTGAGATGCAGGAATGCATTCAGCACGTGACTCTCACAGTGCATTATGGGTATTCTCTAGCCATTGAATGTGCACCGGTTGTAGACTCATTTTTGTGGTGCATTGTGGGATTTAATGATTGCGCTTGAGAACGTCCACTATGGTTTCAGACACCATTAAAAATTGCTGTCCCCTCAAATAGTGCCCTATATAAGGGTATAGGGGCGATTTCGAATATAGCCCTGTTTTCCGGGTTTGGTCAGGTAATTTTCGACATATCCCCTATTCATAGCTTTCAGTCACGTGATCGGCTCGAAGACCTGGAGGGCAAAACATCCATAGAACTGCAGCACAAGCCTATCATTTTTCCATCTGTTTCACAGCCGCAAATATTTAAATCACATCTCACAAGAATAAAACAAAGGTATGTGAACAAAATGCAAGTTTTGGCCATTTGCAATCCATATAAAGCAGCCGCGGCAATATTTCAATCATTAAACAGTGCGACAAACATTGTAAAATCACTTAAAGTGCATTAATATATTTAAACCGGTAATATTAAAAGATCAAATTCAGTAATCACTATATTAATCATGCATAGTTTACATAGGCAAGCAGATGAGGCTGGAATATGAACGCAATCAGTGTTTTCCTTCTAATGGTTTTCTATGGGAAACCATTTAATGTGAAACTTTGCTGCAATTTGTGTTTATATTCTGGGTTCATATGCTTGCCTGTACAAAATATACATCATCAATAAAGTGTTTACTTAATTTCACCGTTTAATATCTGAGTTTTACTACATTACTACTAAATGCAAACTGTGTAAAAATAACTGGCGGTCAGTGGAGCAAAGCTTGGTTTTGTCCTCCAGGTGGGTGTTTCTATGAGTGTGTGACGTCACGTGAAATCTATCAACAGAAAGACTGACGGATTTACAGGTTTAACTTACCTTTAACTCACTTTCACCATGCTTACATAAACGTAATTAGAAAAACATGATGGAAGTGCATTTGTGTCTTGACGCAGATAATGACGACATGACGGACATGATACTGAGCGCTGAGAACAAGCATCATACAGATAATGCAATTCAAACTTAAGCCTAGGGTGAATATAAGTTTTTAAACATGCTCTAATTTCTGCTTTTGCATTAGATAACATCAATTGACTGGTAAATGTTCCACATTACACAACCTCCGTCTGCAGAAAGACTGGATTGCTCGTTTGCAGCGGGTGCAACACGACACTTCAACACGGTGTTATGCGTCACAAAAACTAAATTGTTTGCGCGGTAATGTTTACCAGTCCACTATTACCATTTCAAAGCATGGAAACAGCGTCAACAGGAAACTAATAACTTTTACCACTGCAAATATTACGCTGCTGATTTTACTGTGTAAGCCTAAAGGGAGGAAACATTTACATTTTGCATTAACAGATGCTTTTATCAAAAGTGACTTACAAATAAGGACAAAAGAAGCAATCAAACCAACAAAAGAGCAGTGATATTACAATATGCAGCACATGTAGCAAGTATTATTATTTTTTTAATAATAAATAAAAAAGAATGAAAAGTAGATAGAATAGAAATATAGAATAGAGAATGCTACTGTTAGAGGTTCAAGTTTTTTATATATTATAAATAGAAGAAAACAAGTAAACAGATTAGAAATAAAATGTTATTTTATTATAAAATGAATGCTAGTATAAAGGAACACTACTTTGCATATTCTCTGAAACAAGTGACAGAAAGAGCCCTTGCAATCCTATTTTCTGAAAGGGGTCCTATTATTACAAGGTCTTGATTTTTTGTTTTTTCACATATTTTACACTATAACAACACCTCTCTCCCCAGTCTGGCATGAACGGCTCGAATAGTTCCTGTATGAAATGAAGGCCCGCCTTCTGAAATATGAAATGTGCTGTGATTGGTTAGCTGGGCGAGTGTGTGTTGTGATTGACAGCACTCGGTGCCTGGTCGGGAAATGTCCTGCCTCTTACTATAGCCGCCTGCTGTCAGCTTCAGTTTAAATATTGCCTCAAAATCAAATCAATTTGAGCAAGATTTAAACCCAGATGATTGTAACCACTCTAAGCTTGTTTGGCTTGGGAACACTAGCCCGTCTCCGACATAGTGATAAAACTTGCTACCTTTTCTAGTGTAGCTCAACCAGGTCTCGTCCCATTCGTCGATCTTTGTGATATCACAAATCTCGGAAAATATGTGTTGTAGTCCAAACGAGTCATTCGTTAGTAGTTTTTTTAAAAAAAAAAAATCTCCTTTTGAAGTGGACTTTGAGCTTTGTAAGTTCAAGATCTACAGGTCCTTCTCAAAAAATTAGCATATTGTGATAAAAGTTCATTATTTTCCATAATGTAATGATAAAAATTAAACTTTCATATATTTTAGATTCATTGCACACCAACTGAAATATTTCAGGTCTTTTATTGTTTTAATACTGATGATTTTGGCATACAGCTCATGAAAACCCAAAATTCCTATCTCAAAAAATTAGCATATTTCATCCGACCAATAAAAGAAAAGTTTTTTTAATACAAAAAAAGTCACCTTCAAATAATTGTGTTCAGTTATGCACTCAATACTTGGTCGGGAATCCTTTTGCAGAAATGACTGCTTCAATGCGGCGTGGCATGGAGGCAATCAGCCTGTGGCACTGCTGAGGTGTTATGGAGGCCCAGGATGCTTCGATAGCGGCCTTAAGCTCATCCAGAGTGTTGGGTCTTGCGTCTCTCAACTTTCTCTTCACAATATCCCACAGATTCTCTATGGGGTTCAGGTCAGGAGAGTTGGCAGGCCAATTGAGCACAGTAATACCATGGTCAGTAAACCATTTACCAGTGGTTTTGGCACTGTGAGCAGGTGCCAGGTCGTGCTGAAAAACGAAATCTTCATCTCCATAAAGCTTTTCAGCAGATGGAAGCATGAAGTGCTCCAAAATCTCCTGATAGCTAGCTGTATTGACCCTGCCCCTTGTTAAAACACAGTGGACCAAAACAGCAGCTGACATGGCACCCCAGAGCATCACTGACTGTGGGTACTTGACACTGGACTTCAGGCATTTTGGCATTTCCTTCTCCCCAGTCTTCCTCCAGACTCTGGCACCTTGATTTCCGAATGACATGCAAAATTTGCTTTCATCCGAAAAAAAGTACTTTGGACCACTGAGCAACAGTCCAGTGCTGCTTCTCTGTAGCCCAGGTCAGGCGCTACAGAGCACCCCTTTAACACCCTCTTCAGAGAGGAGTGAACACCATCCTCCAGTAACACTGCTGAGCAGCATCTGGGCAGATTCCATGCTGTGAAGGGACTCCCAGGCCTGTTTTGCTTTGCATATGTCTTGCCAAAAGTCACAAGGTGTTCAGCAGAGGAGGAAAATTAATAGATAATATCTGCCTCTACTCTGCCCACCTAGAAGCCCAAAAGCTGCCATTTGTTATTTCAGCAGTAATTATTATTATTATTACCATTGTTATTATTTCATTGCACTGGATAGAATAAAGCTAGAATTTACCACAAATGCAACATAATGAGTGCATTCAGTGTTTATCTTACATGTGCATGCAAACAAGCAGCTCCTGGAGACAAAAAAGCTGATGATGTACATTGCAGGCCAATAGAATTGTTGTGTTTTTGCACACATACTTCAGACACCGGTAACACTGATGATCTTCCCCATAGTGTCAATCCAAGATGTAGTGTCCCGTTCCTCCTCTCTGGGAACCGTGGTTACAGTCATAATTTGAGATGTTCACTGTCTTTTCAAATAAAAACACTTAAATTATGGAAAAACACCCCATGATGACTGTTTTACCATTTGTTTATCATGTATCTGTAGCCTACGTTGTCAAATGTGGTTTCAGTCAGTTTGTTTTTTTTCCGGATTTGGTAATCTGAATCATTGATAGTATCTAAATCATGAATAACTGTAAATCACTGATCTGAAGATTGGGACAATATGTCAAATCACTAGAGATTTTGCTTTGTTGTACTCACATTTTAACCAGTTTATTATTCTAAATTGTGTCATAAGTTAAGGAAAATGATTGGTACATGTCCAAGTGTTATCATGATGATGTTCTGTTTATGTTCCGGGACTCTTATTTTAATGTTCTTTTCATCCTGTTGTATCTTGTTTCTAGTTTCCTGTGTTTATTTCCTGTGTCTTTTGTTTCCTTGGTTCCTAAATATGTTCTCATTTGTTTCCATAGTTGCTGATTAGTTTCTTACCTGTGTCTAGTTTGGTTCTTAATTAAAAAAAGAAAATAGAAATAAATTAAAAAGAAAAAACATCTAACACTAGTGTTCCCTATTCCTTTTCTATTCTATGTAGTTTTTTCTTTTAATTTATTATAAAAAATAAATAAATAAAAAGGTAACCGAGAGCTGTCACAATACATATATTATTGGCCTTTTGATTGTTTTGATTGCTTCTTTTGCCCTCATTTGTAAGTCACTTTGGATAAAAGTGTCTGCTAATTTACTAAATGTAAATATATTTATCTTGTCTATGCATGTATGCCCGCTGTTTTTTTTCCCTTCGTCTTTGTACCCTTTGGGGACTTTTTTTTTTTTTAAATATTTTAACATACAAACTTGCTGCAACTGGATCCACTGTCCCTTCTCTGCCTTGCATTGACAGGTGTTTTATGAAGAATTGAACATACATTTAAAATCTAATGGAAGCCTTTAATTTTGTATAATCGCCTTAAATTCTTTTTTTTAAGTTAAAACCATCAGATTTATTCACTGATCACTGAGTTTACTTCAACTGTATCACCACAGTCAAAACTTTTTGGAAGTCATATGTGCTCCAGATTATAAACCCTACCAGATAAACACAATAAGTAACAATTTTTTTATATACATATAAATATACATATATTCATATACATTATATTTGTTTGTTTTGTTCTTTACACAGGCTATGTGGATGTAATCTCACTGCTCAGTCTTGTGGAAGTTTGTCTTCAGTGATACAATCATCAAACTCTGTCCTGAGAGAGCTGGACCTGAGTAACAATGACCTGCAGGATTCAAGAGTGAAGCTGCTTTCTGAAGGACTGAATAGCCCAAACTCTCAGCTGGAGATACTGAAGTAAATGGTTCTCAATCAAATAAATTAATAAAATATTCAGTGTGTTTGTCAAATTGTAAAGCTTGTGATGTAATTAGATATAAAAACACAGCATGGCAGTATGTTAATTTACACGCAAGCAGCTCTTGATCGAGTGTTTTCAGTAGCTGGGTTTCCATCCAAAGCTGCAAATTTAACTTATGCACAAAATTGGAATATAACACAAAAACATTTGTAAACAAGCACCATTTACATCCAACCAGGGGCGTTTCTAGGATTTCCATTTTTAGGGGGATCAGCCCCCAATAAGGGTATGATTAAAAAAAAATATTATTTGACTATTAGAATAGGGTTGTATACTGCTAACCTTATTGCAATCCACTATTCCATTGTATTCCCTGTATTTCATATATGGGAGTAGTAGTACTGACTGAACCATATACAACACTGTAAAAAAATTGAAAAATTTAGATGTGACCAGTCACTAGAAAATTTTGAGTTGGGAATGTAGATTTTTTTTTTACACTGAAGACTTCCTGATTCATTATTAGGACATTCATGTTTATCCTTTGACGATACCACTGCTTTTTCTTATGAAATGTACATGGAAATTGGCGGACAATTAAAACAACATAAGGGTTCAATGACTGCAGTGAATCTTGGGAACACAGTGGTATTGTGTGTAGAGGGTTGTCTACGTTCTATTCTCACCTGACTGTTGCTCATTTGCAGACCAACTCCCGCACGACAAGAAAAAATGGGTGTATATCCATCTACAATGAAATATATATTATTTCTATTTTTTTTAGCTTTTTATCCTTTATAATCAACAATACGGTTGGTTATACATCGAGTCACTGCCTGAAAATTTATTTAATTTCAAATCATTTAACTAACCAGCTAATATTCATTAAGAATATAGACAAAACATGTATTAATGTAATTGTCTATTAAAAATAACAACATGAATTATCAATTTGCCACTTCTATAAATCAATTACTTAAAAAAAAATCACAAATCCTTTAATCTACTCTTACTCTAATATATGTATCATGATACACTATGATTCATTATTACTTAATACAAAAATATATTTAATAATAAAAAATATAACTCCACATGATGTTTCTCTCTCTGTGCCATTTAGTGCTTTCAGACAATGATGTGTGTCTTTAATCATTTCTGTGCATGGCTGCATAATGTAATGCGGAAATACACAATAATATTTTTTCAATTTTAAAAAGTAAATTAAAATAAATCATGATCGTTTTCTAAAGTATGTTTTCATGGGTGTTAATTGCTTCATTTTTGTTGGAAGAAAAAACAACTATCACACTGTGATAAGGGCTGAAGGTGAACGCAGCGAAGACATATTGGTATTGGATGATAAACCGAACTGTGTATTGGTCCAGTAACATTATGTAAACTGCAATTACAAGAACTGCAGTGATGCAGATGTCATATCATAGCAATCTTTTAATAAATGCACACACACACACACCTTGTACTCTCTGATGTTCGCTCTGCACGGCGCACTGCGGATTGAAAAAACCCGCTGAATCCATGCTGACTCAGATGAGGGGAGGAGCCGAAACTTGACGCAGCTTGCCGCCGTTTCAAATGAGTATTTAAAGGGGACTGATGCGATCACAAATTAATTAATCAAATAATTTTTTTAGGGGGGCTGGGCAGAAGTTTAGGGGTTGCTCTGAAGCCCCCCTAAAAAGAGCCTAGTGACGCCCCTGCATCCAACGAGTCAAAGCGAACAAAATCGTCAATTCATTGAGTTTACTTCAACTGTATTACCACAGTCAAAACTTTTAGCAAGTCTTATATGCTCCAGATTATAAACCCTACCGGATAAATAAATACAATAAGTAAACATTATATTTTTTATATATACATAAATATACATATATTCATATACATTATCTTTGTTTGTTTTGTTCTTTACACAGGCTATGTGGATGTAATCTCACTGCTCAGTCTTGTGGAAGTTTGTCTTCAGTGCTACAATCCTCAAACTCTGTCCTGAGTTAGCTGGACCTGAGTAACAATGACCTGCAGGATTCAGGAGTGAAGCTGCTTTCTGAAGGCCTGAAGAGCCCAAACTCTCAGCTGGAGATACTGAAAGTAAATGGTTCTCAATCAAATAAATTAATAAAATATTCAGTGTGTTTATCAAATTGTAAAGCTTGTGATGTAATTAGATATAAAAACACAGCATGGCAGTATGTTAATTTACACGCAAGCAG
The DNA here is from genome assembly GCF_018340385.1 of Cyprinus carpio. Classification (NCBI taxonomy): domain Eukaryota; kingdom Metazoa; phylum Chordata; class Actinopteri; order Cypriniformes; family Cyprinidae; genus Cyprinus; species Cyprinus carpio. The sequence goes on along the minus strand of NC_056600.1, from coordinate 177,611 downwards.
CTCTTGATCGAGTGTTTTCAGTAGCTGGGTTTCCATCCAAAGCTGCAAATTTAACTTATGCACAAAATTGGAATATCACACAAAACATTTGTAAACAAGCACCATTTACATCCAACCAGGGGCGTTTCTAGGATTTCCAGTTTAAGGGGGCTCAGCCCCCCAATAAGGGTATGATTAAAAAAATATTATTTGACTATTAGAATAGGGTTGTATATTGCTAACCTTATTGCAATCCACTATTCCATTGTATTCCCTGTATTTCATATATGGGAGTAGTAGTACTGACTGAACCATTTACAACACTGTAAAAAAAGAAAAAGTTAGAGGTGACCAGTCACTAGAAAATTTTGAGTTGGGAATGTAGATTTTTTTTTTTACAATGAAGACTTCCTGATTCATTATTAGGACAGTCATGTTCATCCTTTGACGATACCACTGCGTTTTCTTATGAAATGTACGTGGAAATTGGCGGACAATTAAAACAACATAAGGGTTCAATGACTGCAATGATCTTGGGAACACAGTGGTATTGTGTGTAGAGGGTTGTCTACGTTCTATTCTCACCTGACTGTTGCTCATTTGCAGACCAACTCCCGCACGACAAGAAAAAATGTTGTATATCCATCTACAATGAAATATAAATTATTTGTATTTTTTTTTAAGCTTTTTATCCTTTATAATCAACAATACGGTTGGTTATACATCGAGTCACTGCCTGAAAATTTATTTAATTTCAAATCATTTAACTAACCAGCTAATATTCATTAAGAATATAGACAAAACATGTATTAATGTAATTGTCTATTGGCAAAATAACAACATGAATTATCAATTTGCCACTTCTATAAATCAATTACTTAAAAAAAATCACAAATCCCTTTACTCTACTCTTACTCTAATATATGTATCATGATACACTAATGATTCATTATTACTTAATACAAAATTATATTTTAATAATACAAAATAAAATACTCCACATGATGTTTCTCTCTCTGTGCCATTTAGTGCTTTCAGACAATGATGTGTGTCTTTAATCATTTCTGTGCATGGCTGCATAATGTAATGCCGAAATACACAATAATATGTTTTCAATTTTAAAAAGTAAATAAAAATAAATCATGATCGTTTTCTAAAGTATGTTTTCATGGGTGTTAATTGCTTCATTTTTGTTGGAAGAAAAAACAACTATCACACTGTGATAAGTGCTGAAGGTGAACGCAGCGAAGACATATTGGTATTGGATGAAAAACCGAACCATGTATTAGTCCAGTAACATTATGTAAACTGCAATTACAAGAACTGCACCGATGCAGATGTCATATCATAGCAATCTTTTAATAAATGCACACACACACACCTTGTACTCTCTGATGTTCGCTCTGCACGGCGCACTGCGGATTGAAAAACGCGCTGAATCCATGCTGACTCAGATGAGGGAGGAGCCGAAACTTGACGCAGCTTGCCGCCGTTTCAAATGAGTTTTTAAAGGGGACTGATGCAATCACAAATTAATTATTCAAATAATTTTTTAGGGGGGCTGGGCAGAAGTTTAGGGGTTGCGCTGAAGCCCCCCTAAAAAGGGCCTACGAGTCAAGCGAACAAAATCGTCAATTCATTGAGTTTACTTCAACTGTATTACCACAGTCAAAACTTTTAGCAAGTCTTATATGCTCCAGATTATAAACCCTACCGGATAAATAAATACAATAAGTAAACATTATAGTTTTTATATACATATAAATATACATATATTCATATACATTATATTTGTTTGTTTTGTTCTTTACACAGGCTATGTGGATGTAATCTCACTGCTCAGTCTTGTGGAAGTTTGTCTTCAGTGCTACAATCCTCAAACTCTGCGAGAGAGCTGGACCTGAGTAACAATGACCTGCAGGATTCAGGAGTGAAGCTGCTTTCTGAAGGACTGAAGAGCCCAAACTCTCAGCTGGAGATACTGAAGTAAATGGTTTCTCAATCAAATAAATTAATAAAATATTCAGTGTGTTTATCAAATTGTAAAGCTTGTGATGTAATTTGATATAAAAACACAGCATGGCAGTATGTTAATTTACACGCAAGCAGCTCTTGATCGAGTGTTTTCAGTAGCTGGGTTTCCATCCAAAGCTGCAAATTTAACTTATGCGCAAAATTGGAATATCACACAAAACATTTGTAAACAAGCACCATTTACATCCAACCAGGGGCGTTTCTAGGATTTCCATTTTAGGGGGCTCAGCCCCCAATAAGGGTATGATTAAAAAAATATTATTTGACTATTAGAATAGGGTTGTATACTGCTAACCTTATTGCAATCCACTATTCCATTGTATTCCCTGTATTTCATATATGGGAGTAGTAGTACTGACTGAACCATATACAACACTGTAAAAAAAATTGAAAAACTTAGACGTGACCAGTCACTAGAACATTTTGAGTTGGGAATGTAGATTTTTTTTTTTTACACTGAAGACCTCCTGATTCATTATTAGGACAGTCATGTTCATCCTTTGACGATACCACTGCGCGCGTTTTTCTTATGAAATGTACGTGGAAATTGGCGGACAATTAAAACACAACATAAGGGTTCAATGACTGCAATGAATCTTGGGAACACAGTGGTATTGTGTGTAGAGGGTTGTCTACGTTCTATTCTCACCTGACTGTTGCTCATTGCAGACCAACTCTCCCGCACGACAAGAAAAAATGTTGTATATCCATCTACAATGAAATATAAATTATTTGTATTTTTTTTTAGCTTTTATCCTTTATAATCAACAATACGGTTGGTTATACATCGAGTCAGTGCCTGAAAATTATTTAATTTCAAATCATTTAACTAACCAGCTAATATTCATTAAGAATATAGACAAAACATGTATTAATGTAATTGTCTATTGGCAAAATAACAACATGAATTATCAATTTGCCACTTCTATAAATCAATTACTTAAAAAAATCACAAATCCCTTTACTCTACTCTTACTCTAATATATGTATCATGATACACTATGATTCATTATTACTTAATACAAAAATATATTTAAAAATACAAAACAAAATAACTCCACATGATGTTTCTCTCTCTGTGCCATTTAGTGCTCTCAGACGTGTGTCTTTAATCATTTCTGTGCATGGCTGCATAATGTAATGCCGAAATACACAATAATATGTTTTGAATTTTAAAAAGTAAATTAAAATAAATCATGATCGTTTTCTAAAGCATGTTTTCATGGGTGTTAATCGCTTCATTTTTGTTGGAAGAAAAAACAACTATCACACTGTGATAAGGGCTGAAGGTGAACACAGCGAAGACGTATTGGTATTGGATGAGAAACCGAACCGTGTATTGGTCCAGTAACATTATGTAAACTGCAATTACAAGAAACTGCACCGATGCAGATGTCATATCATTGCAATCTGTCAATAAATGCACACACACACACACCTTGTACTCTCTGATGTTCGCTCTGCTCGGCGCCTTGCGGATTTAAAAACGCGCTGAATCCATGCTGACTCAGATGAGGGGAGGAGCCGAAACTTGACGCAGCTTGCCGCCATTTCAAATGAGTTTTTAAAGGGGACTGATGCAATCACAAATTAATTAATCAAATAATTTTTTAGGGGGGCTGGGCAGAAGCGAACAAAATCGTCAATTCATTGAGTTTACTTCAACTGTATTACCACAGTCAAAACTTTTTGGAAGTCTTATATGCTCCAGATTATAAACCCTACCGGATAAATAAATACAATAAGTAAACATTATATTTTTTTTAAATACATAAATATACATATATTCATATACATTATATTTGTTTGTTTTGTTCTTTACACAGGCTATGTGGATGTAATCTCACTGCTCAGTCCTGTGGAAGTTTGTCTTCAGCTCTACAATCCTCAAAATCAAACATCCTGAGAGAGCTGGACCTGAGTAACAATGACCTGAAGGATTCTGGAGTGAAGCTTCTTTCTGATGGGCTGAAGAGCCCAAACTGTCAGCTGGAGATACTGAAGTAAATGGTTCTCAATCAAATAAATTAATAAAATATTTAGAGTGTTTATCAAATTGTAAAGCTTGTGATGTAATTAGATATAAAAACACAGCATGGCAGTATGTTCATTTACACGCAAGCAGCTCTTGATCCAGTGTTTTCAGTAGCTGGATTTCCATCCAAACCTGCAAATGTAACTTATGCACAATATTGGAATAACACACAAAACATTTGTAAACAAGCACCATTTACATTCAACCAGGGGCGTTTCTAGGATTTCCATTTTAGGGGGGCTCAGCCCCCAATAAGGGTATGATTAAAAAAAATATTATTTGACTATTAGAATAGGGTTGTATACTGCTAACCTATTGCAATCCACTATTCCATTGTATTCCCTGTATTTCATATATGGGAGCAGTAGTACTGACTGAACCATATACAACACTGTAAAAAAATTTAAAAATTTAGATGTGACCAGTCACTAGAAAATTTTGGGTTGTTTGTTTGGATATTTTCTTACAATAAAGACTTCCTGATTAATTATTAGGACATTCATGTTTATCCTTTGACGATATCACTGCTTTTTCTTATGAAATGTACGTGGAAATTGGCGGATGTCAGTGACCAGTCAAGCCCGGTCCCATCCATCTCACAACGATCACGTTCACCTGAATACTAATCACCCACATCTGTTCATCATCAGCAACCTCATCACAGGAAACAGTATAAAACACTCACCACAGCCCCAGTTCGGTGTCAAGCCTCCAACAGGAACGGATCCTAAAGTGTTGTCTCCTGATCGACTGAAGCCCCGCAGATCTTGAAATGTAACGTTTACTCACCTTTGTAACACTAACCTCTGTGTCATTGTGCTACTGCCCCCAGGATTCCTGAGCATTACACCGTGGTCTGAAATCCAGCTATCTTCTGAGTCTTCTGTATGTTTCTCCGAGCTGGTTTGATAACTTCCATGTCTGAAGGTGAAGGAAACAAGTATCAGCGAACTGTGACTGTGTTGCTTTGACATATCTGCAAGGGACGTACTCACCCGCCTTTAACCCTGCACTTAGTGATCTGCACCGAATCGGCACCTGAAATCACTGTCTGCTTACCCTGCCTGCACTATCTTGCAAATAAAGAACTGTACGTGGATTCACTTACCTCTGACTGTCGTCTGTGTCCTGACAGAAGGCTTGACCAACACAGCAATGAATCCGGCACAGCGCGAAGACAGTGCTTCCGCAAACCCCGTTCCCACGCTGGCCGGGCGGAGGATTGCAACGGGTTTCTGCTGCAATGTTCGCTCGCTCTTGAACAACATGCTCATCAATATCCCACAGAAAGATCCAAGATCTCATTCATCATCCAGCAGCTTTCCGGGGCAGCGTTGCGATGGGCAGAGGTGCTGTGGTTCCAGGAGACAGAGATTACCTCGTCTGTGCATTTTCATAAATCATTTCAAGGAAGTGTTTGGACGCCCTGTAGGCGATTCCTCTGTCAGCAATCAACTATTACAGTTACGTCAAGGCAAAAGATCGGTATCTGAGTACTCCCTGGAATTTCGAACCCTAGCAGCGGCAAGTGGGTGGAATGAAAAAGCCCTCATTACGGTCTACCGAAGAGGATTAAATCCCACGCTTCGTCTCCAGCTCGCCATTTATGATGACAGTTTGGGATTAGAAAAGTTCATGCAACAAGCTCTCCGAGTCCATCTAAGATCGCAATCCTGCTACCGAGAGGTTCACGCCCCAGTCCCCGTTCCACACCAGAGGATATCCAACGAATCCCCAGAACCCGAGTCGGGGAAAATGCAGGTGGAAACCCGTAAGCTGTCCCAAGCAGAGCGCAACCGCCGACGAGAACTGGACCTATGCCTCTACTGCAAAAGCGAGGGACATGTGTTACGAATGTGCCCGTCTTGTCCTCCCCAATTAATGGTGAGCTCAGTCCTTTATCACCCTTCCGTTTCAACCCTGTTAACCATAGGTGTCACTCTCAGGTCTGGAGATTTCGATGTTGCAGTCACAGCCATCGTGGACTCTGGGTCAGCAGGCAGCTTTATCTCAGGAAACCTTGTCAAAACACTCAAACTCCAAAGAACCCGTACCTCCAAGCTGTACTCCATCCATGCAGTGACTGGTGAAACAATCAACAAGGGGTATGTGACTTTTCAAATAACACCAATCACCCTCTGTGTTGAAAATATTCATCAGGAGTTGTTTGCCCCGTTCGTTCTTGAAAATAGCCAAGCCGAGGTAATTAAGGGACCTCACTGGCTCATTCAACACCAACCCACGATAGACTGGAAAACTAGGAAAATTTTTAACTGGGGTTGCACCTGCATAACTACTAGCCTCACACCCTCCCCCCAACCCGAACCTGTGTCCGTAAATTCAACATCCATTGAAAGCCCCCAAGAAAATCTGTCTGTTACCATTCCTCCATGTTATTCATCCTATGCAGACGTGTTCAGTCCTACAGCAGCCTCCAAGTTACCGCCACACCGACCTTGGGATTGTGCAATTGACTTGATCCCAGATGAAACCATTCCCAAGGGTCGGATCTACTTGTTGTCCATCCCAGAAAACATGGCCATGCGTGAATACACTGAAGAGGCTCTGAGACAAGGATACATCAGACCGTCCACCTCCCCAGCTGCCGCCAGTTTTTTCTTTGTCCCAAAGAAGGATGGGGGTTTACGGCCCTGCATAGACTATCGGGCCCTGAATAAAATCACTGTAAAATTTAGCTACCCACTCCCGCTAGTGCCATCCTCCCTTGAACAACTCGGTAACGCCTGCCTGTTCACCAAACTGGACCTCAGGAGTGCATACAATTTGATCAGAATTCGTGAATGAGATGAATGGAAGATGGCGTTCATCACCCCTGCAAGTCATTATGAATATCTGGTAATGCCGTACGGCCTAGTAAACGCCCCTGCTGTATTCCAGAGTTTCATGGATGAAATCCTCCGAGAGTTCCTGAAACCGCTTCATTCTTGTATACATTGATGATATTCTCATCTTCTCCAATAACCAAACGGAACATCAACATCATGTCTCGCAAGTGCTCCAACGACTCCGAGAATTCTCCCTGTTCCTGAAGGCGGAAAAGTGCATATTTCATCAGACTTCCATTCGAGTTCTTAGGTTACCACTTCAGTGCGGAAGGAGTCAAGATGGATGACTGTAAAACCCAAGCCATTACCTCCTGGCCCACTCCCAAGTCAACCAAGCACTTACAGAGATTCCTGGGTTTTGCAAACTTTTACCGTCAATTCATAAACAAGTACAGCATGATCACAACGCCATTAACATCACACCAGAAAGGAAAGCCAAAGACCATTCACTGAACCCCCAAAGCTGAACACGCTTTCCAAATGCTTAAAAACCGCCTTTACCACTGCTCCGCTGCTCCAGCACCCAGATTCTGAGAAGAAATTCATTGTGGAAGTGGACGCTTCAACGACAGGCGTTGGGGCTATCCTGTCACAATACCCCGAAAACTCATCCAAACCTATGCCTTGTGCCTTCTTTTCCCGAAAGTTATCATCAGCTGAAAGAAACTACGACATTGGCAACCGGGAACTCTTAGCTGTGAAACTCGCCCTGGAAGAATGGAGACACTGGTTGGAAGGGGCCAGGCATCCATTTCTCGTCCTTACCGAAACACAAGAATCTCCAGTACCTGAAGGAAGCCAAGAGACTTAACCATTGCCAAACACGATGGGCTCTGTTTTTTACCCGGTTTCATTTCCAGATAGCCTACCATCCAGGATCAAAGAACACGAGGGCAGATACTCTGTCCCGCCTCCACGCTCTCGAGGAAACCAGAGAAGAACCTGAGCCCATTTTACCCACCAAGTTATTTGTCAATCCCATCCAGTGGAACCTCGACGAACAGATCCGTGAGCTATCACAAGACCTGCCCGTTCCTCCAGAATGTCCCGCAAATAAGATCTATGTACCTGAACATCTCCGCACTTTCCTCATCTCCTCCGCTCCACTCCTCCAGTGGAACAGGTCACCCCGGCATCAACAAAACATGCTCCACACTTCAACAAAAGTACTGGTGGCCAGGAATGCTGATCGATATCAAGACGTTTGTTCAAGGGTGCACACTCTGCGCCATAAGCAAGGTACCACGCCAGTTACCCTCCGGAAAACTAGTCCCTTTACCCATCCCTCATCGCCCTGGTCCCACATTGGAATTGACTTTGTCACTGACCTTCCAGTCTCAGACGGAAACACATGCATCCTAGTAGCCATCAACCGATTCTCCAAAGCGTGCAAACTGATCCCTCTGAAATCCCTGCCTACCGCCTTTGACACAGCTGAGTTACTCTTCGAGCATGTATTCCGCAATTTTGGCATCCCTGAAGACATTGTGTCAGATAGAGGGCCCCAGTTTATCTCTTGGGTATGGCGGGCATTCTTCACCCTCCTTAATGTCACCATTAGCTTAATTTCCGGTTACCATCCACAGACAAACTGGCAAATGGAGCGAAAGATTCAGGACATCAGCCGTTTCCTCAGAACGTTCTGCCACTCCAACCAACATCTCTGGAGCCGCTACTTAGTCTGGGCAGAATACGTTCAAAATTCCCTCCGGCAAGCATACACAAACATGACTCCATTCCAGTGCATCTTAGGCTATCAGCCCCCACTGTTTCCCTGGTCCGGTGAACCCTCCGAAGTCCCCGCCGTAAATACCTGGATGCAAGACAGTGAAAGAGTTTGGGATCCGGCACATCACCACCTTCAACAGGCAATAAACCACCACCGACTCTTTGCTGATACTCACCGTCGCCAAACTCCCCACCAACCAGCCTGGGCAACTAATATGGCTCTCCACTCGTGACATTCGATTGAAGCAACCTAAGCTAAGCCCCAAGTACATCGGTCCCTTCCCAGTGGAAAAACAAAACAACCCAGTCACTTACCGACTTCGCTTACCTGCCCAGTATCGGATACACCCCACCTTTCATGTCTCCCTATTGAAACCTCATCACTCACCTGTTTCTGTTCCCTCTGTAGACCTGGTCCCTGACGAAACCCCCCCGGTAACACCCGTAGAAACCAAGCTCATCTACACAGTAAAGGAGATACTGGACTACCGACGTCGTGGTGCTAGACTTAAATATCTGGTAGACTGGGATGATTATGGTCCAGAAGAAAGGTGTTGGGTACCTCGTCATGATATCCTTGATCCTAATATGCTCACCGAATTCCATGCTCAATACCCAGGAAAACCAGCTCCTAGACCCCGTGGCAGACCCCCACGACATCGGAGGGCAAGGTCCGCTGACGCGGAGCCTGGAGGGGGGGGGTAATGTCAGGGACCAGTCAAGCCCGGTCCCATCCATCTCACAACGATCACGTTCACCTGAATACTAATCACCCACACCTGTTCACCAACAGCAAACCTCATCACAGGAACAGTATAAAACACTCACCACAGCCCCAGTTCGGTGTCAAGCCTCCAACAGGAACGGATCCTAAAGTCTTGTCTCCTGATCGACCGAAGCCCCCACAGATCTTGAAACGTAACATATACTCACCTTTGTAACACTAACCTCTGTGTCATTGTGCTACTGCCCCCAGGATTCCTAAGCATTACCCCGTGGTCTATAATCCAGCGATCTTCCGAGTCTTCTGTATGTTCTTCGAGCTGGTTTGATAACTTCCGTGTCTGAAGGTGAAGGAAAACAATTATCAGCAAACTGTGACTGTGTGGCTTTGACATATCTGCAAGGGATGTACTCACCCGCCTTTAACCCCGCACTGAGTGATCTGCACCGAATCGGCACCTGAAATCACTGTCTGCCTGCACTTGTCTTGCAAATAAAGAACTGTACGTGGATTCACTTACCTCTGTCTCTCGTCTGTGTCCTGACAGCGGACAATTAAAACAACATAAGGGTTCAATGACTGCAATGAATCTTGGGAACACAGAGGTATTGTGTGTGAGAGGGCTGTCTACGTTCTATTCTCACTTGACTGTTTCATTTCAAATCATTTAACTAACCAGCTAATATTCATTAAGAATATAGACAAAACATGTATTAATGTAATTGGCTATTGGCAAAATAAAAACATGAATTATCAATTTGAAAACTTCTATAAATCAACTACTAAAAAAAAATCACAAATCCTTTAATCTACTCTTACTCTAATATATGTATCATGATACACTATGATTCATTATTACTTAATACAAAAATATATTTAATAATACAAAACAAAATAACTCCACATGATGTTTCTCTCTCTGTGCCATTTAGTGCTTTCAGACAATGTGTGTCTTTAATCATTTCTGTGCATGGCTGCATAATGTAATGCTGAAATACACAATAATATGTTTTCAATTTTAAAAAGTTAAATTAAAATATATCATGATCGTTTTCTAAAGTATGTTTTCATGGGTGTTAATCGCTTCATTTTTGTTGGAAGAAAAAACAACTATCACACTGTGATAAGGGCTGAAGGTGAACGCAGTGAAGACGTATTGGTATTGGATGAGAAACAGAACCGTGTATTGGTCCAGTAACATTATGTAAACTGCAATTACAAGAACTGCACCGATGCAGAATGCAGATGTCATATCATAGCAATCTATCAATAAATGCACACACACACCTTGTACTCTCTGATGTTCGCTCTGCTCGGCGCCCTGCGGATTGAAAAACGCGCTGAATCCATGCTGACTCAGATGAGGGGAGGAGCCGAAACTTGACGCAGCTTGCCGCCATTTCAAATGAGTTTTTAAAGGGGACTGAACCGATCACAAATTAGTCCAATGAGTCAAAGCGAACAAAATCGTCATTTCCTGATAAACTGGCACTATACATCACTAAGAAAAGTAGAAGAAGCTACTGAATATAATTATTTTCATATATAATAATTTACTTGCACCTCAGAACAAGCAGACGAAACAATGAATGCGGTTATTGCTTTCGGAGGTGGATGCTACTGTTTTGGGATCGCAGCTTCAGTCGTTTAACAGTTCTGAGAGGCAAAAATACAGAAATACTTTGATGACAGACTTTGCTCAGGCATTTCCGAATGACCATAACAACATTTTAGATGCTGTGAAATGAGATCGGTCCGCTGTTTAGTCAGGATTTACCGTCCCATAGCGCAGTCACATGACTTTTTTGATGCGCTTGGAGGAATTTATTCTCAAAATGAATTTCCAGCTCCCATTATTCACATTAACCCTTTTTTGCACAAGTCAAAAACTACCTCAAGGGAGCGTAAAAACTTTTTTGCGAAATAAGGCATTTTTATTTGAAATTCAGCATTTCCATCACTCAATTCTGATGCGATACTTCAAAATGTGCATAAAAACAGGGTGATGTGGATGAAAAACCCAGCTAGGGTCTCTAAGTGGCTTGGTTCACAGTAAATTCTGCTCCACACAAACTCCATTTTATGCAAGAACTACCTACTGTAGCCAAAGCACAATAAACTCATTTAGCCTTTTCCAAGGCCCATATTTACAAAATATAGACCTCTAGGAATCCATACTCAGGTCTCATGAGATCAAATCAATCATTTCAGATCTAACATGTGCGGCTAGAGGAGGAGTACAGTGAGAGTGCCTGGTTCCCACAGTGGAGATTGGTGGCAGTAAAGCTCTTATACAGGAATGTATGAGTGCTGAATGTTTTTTTTTTTTAATCAATGCTATCATGAATTCACACAACTTGAAACAGAACATGCTACCCGCTCCTCATGTGCTTGCATTGGTGGGCATTTTTTCAACATGACAATGACGATATGTATTCTCCCAAGGTGAAAGGACAGTAGAAAGTGATGTCAAATAGATGTAAATAGAAAGTGATGTCAAAAGTCTAGATTTTTTTCTTAACAAGTGTTGTTTCAACGGTAACAACAGTGAAACAACTCCACTGGACAGCCATTTCCATCATTTTATTTATGTTTACATGGTGTTTTAGCTTTTTTGTTTTGTTTTGTTTTTATATCATTGACATCATATACTGATAGTGACATTATTGCATTTCTAATGAGGGATGTTTATTTTTAATAAAGTAAACATTCACACATGACCACATAAGAGATGTCACATGGATTATTGCTGTATTTGTAGATTGTCTGGCTGTATGGTGACAGAGAAAGGCTGTCATTATGTGTCTTCAGCTCTGAGTTCAAACCCCTCCCACCTAAGAGAACTGGATCTGAGCTACAATCACCCCGGAGATTCAGGAGTCAAGTTTCTCTCTGAAAAACTGGAGGACTCAAACTGCTCATTGGACAAACTGAAGTATGTCAAGCATGATGTATTATTATCTCAATTCCTCAGTGTCTAGTGTGTGTGTGTGTGTGTGTGTATGGGTGTCCTTTTTTTAAAAGAGAACCAGATTAAATGTGTGTGTATGTGTGTGTATGTATATATATATATATATATATATATTTATATATATATTTATATATATATATATATATATATATATATATATATATATATATATATATATTTATTTATATATATATATATATATATATATATATATATATATATATAAGAGTTTGGTTCCAAAACACGATAAACGCCATTTTTTTTAAAAATTGAGTTCCTGCCAAAATCAGTATTGTACCTGGTCGGTATTGAAAAGTCCATTTTTAATTTTATGCCAAATGCAATATCCAGCGTGCTATTCTGTCATGTTTTCTCCCTGTCTTTCCAAACCGCGACAAACACCAGTCTCCCTTCTCTGAAGAATGCGATATATCCGCTCAACCAATCACAGCGCATCATTCCACGCATTTGTAAACAGTAACTGACAAGCTACGCAATATCGCGTTCATATTAATCGCAGATGAATCACCTTCAATTATAAACTCAGTATTGTGTAGCTTGTCAGTGATCTACAGCTTTGTGTAAATGCAGGTCCACTCTGAAAGCATGTGATGGAGATTTATTACTAGTCACAGAACCAGCTTTACTGACGAGATGAGCATAACAATCACATGAGACTTATCATGCAGCCCTAAAAAAAGGGAATAAGTTTGACGGCATTGATGAACCTGTGGTGGTTTCTGCAGTGGGGAAGAAATGTAAGCTATTAATAAGATTAGTACTGACCAAGTTCAGAGGCTGCCATATGTGGATCAACTTACTTTGTTGTTTATTTTCTTTGGTGTTACAGTTTCAAAATGAAAAATTAATAATATAATTATGTATTAATTTCTAATATTTGTAAACATATTACATTCAGTACATATATATTTATATATATATATTTGAATTTTTAAACATTCAAATACTGAACAGAAATTGGAGACTGAAAAATGTAAAAATCAATGCAACTTAAAAACTGTGACAGTATAAATTCACTTGCAAAAATGAGCAGTATATTCAGATGACATAACACCTACTTCAGAAAAATAAGAATTTTATTGACATTGACAAAAGAACAGAGTGCACATAAACTGCACAATTAAAACATAAATCAAACCAGCAACTTTACTGAAATTGCTATTATGAATACTAAAGGATGATGCTAAAACCTGAAAAGTAATTCTTGAAGAGAAGTTTTTTTTTTAATTAATGAAATAAAGTAAAAAAATTAGAGTTGTCTAATAGAGAGGGTGAAAGAAGAACATCCACCCTGCCCCTGATTCCTTCAAGATTTTTTATGGATTTATATAATGGTGTTTTTTCGTAAAGTAAAGGCAGTGGCAAAATTAACATGACAATACTTTACAATTTTTTTTTCTTGCAAATGCAAACTGTATCAAAATTGGTGTTTTTGGAGTGTGTGTGTGTGTGTGTGTAGTTTAATTTGTAGAACAAAAATATCAAAGTATTGTCATGTTAATTTTGCCACTGCCTTTACGAAAAAAACACCGTTATATAAATCCATAAAAAATCTTGAAGGAAGCAGGGGCAGGGTTTGATGTTCTCCTTCACCCTATCTATTAGACAACTTAGTCTCCTTTTTCTTCAGTTGAAACCTCAGTTCCGCCGACTTAGAATTGATGGCCTGTCCCAGGTGTCCAGTAGTTGCCTTTTCATGGCGTTTCATGACAGAATCTGCCAAAAAAAAAAAAAAAAAAAGAAAGATAAAGAAGATATTTGGATTAGTCAGTTGTTACTTGACATGATTCTGGTCAAGTGTTTGTACCCTTAACCCTTAAGGTCACTGCACACTATAGTCAGATATTTTTGCACATTAAAAAATAAATTCGACCTCATGTTGTGTCAATCACGTTTACACAATGCCTCCGGAACTTGTGTCCATCATAAAAAAAAAATACTGGCTCTTAACCACTGAAAGAATACTAGGACATAAGATGCGTTTCCACCACAACTCCTTTACCCAGAAACTAGGGACTTTGGGCTGGTACTCGGTGTTTTTCCACCGCAGCAAACAGGATCTAAATAAAGTTCCGGAAAGAAAAATGCCCCTCAGAAAGTTCCTGCTGGTGAGGTAGTACTTTTTTCAAAGGTCCGGGCAGGACTTGCGCGCTAAACATGCTGATTTGTTGAGTTCCGATGGTCGCTAAGAAGATAGGACGCAATGAAACCCTGTGGTCATTGTGGTTTCTCCTTTGGTCGCACTCATGGAGGACCAAGTAAAAGAAGCAACCGAAATGGGCATCACGGCGATGCAACTCGGCGTGCACAGCGAGGTGGACATAACCAGCGGTCGTTGTCAGCTCCTTTTCGGAAGCCCCGAATCCTGGCTGCTGAACAAGAACTGGAGGGACATGCTAGGCTCCGATGTTTTTTCAAGCCAACATAATGGCTATCGTCGTGGATGAAGTTCATCTCATTTACAAATGGTTAAGATTAATCTGACTGTCTGACTTAGAAAATATCTCATAACATAGTGACATGAAGCAAATGTTGTAAAAAATATATTGTACCTAACTTAGTCCCGATGTAAGTTACGTCTGTAAAGTCAGTTTTGTGCAATCATAACGAGAGTCTCGGTGTAGTGAAATAACAAAAAGTTCAAACATTCTCATTTACTATATTATTTATAACAGGGGTCAAGCTGCAAAAGGGTGGACGACATTTCGTGAGAGCTTCGCCAAGTTGGGAGGACTTAGATCCTAGTTAAAGCTGGTATGTGTGTACACAACAGTACCCTTCCTGTATGTGCATTGTTCGATGTTTTCTACACTAAGTCTAACACACCTGTTTATGTTAAACCAGTTGCATACAGCAGGTGTGTGAATTTCTACATGTATTTTTAATAGTGTGACCAGAAGGTCAAAGCCGTCGCTGAGTTAGCTTCAAACAAGTCTGACGCTTTGTTATACTCACACACCATACCCATACTGGAAGTCTCTGTACCCCTTATAATTGATGTACTTACGTCCCTCGTTATTTAGATGTTATTGTCTAGGAATATTATTAGACGTAACAAAAGTTTTGCATGTGTGTCAATATAGTGACGAGAATCTGTTATTGGAAAGGAACAGACAACCATCCATAACTGAGTTGAAAGAGTTTTAATTCTTCCACTACAATAAAGTGAAGTAGTAACAAAGGGAAAAATAATAATGAAGAATAATAAAGCAATGAATATTTACAATTAGTACAACGTAGCAAGAGTAACCAGAGCAACAGACAATCTGGGGAAGAGGAAGGAGCAAAAGAGTGGTGCTTAAATCAAAAAACTGAATATAACAAAAAGCCCCTTTAACTAAAGTTAAAGAACTAAACTAACTATATCAACAAAAAGGTAGAAAGAAACATCTTCAGCGTACAAGACGCTATAACTAAACTATACTAACTAAAACAAAAACATACATAATTAGCACCACTCCTAACACTAGTGCATCTAATACATCTCCGTAACTACGTGTGCAAATGTAAGTCGCGACCTGCTTACCCTGGCTCACAACCTCTCCCGTCAGTCTACACAATGTTAAACGATGAACTGAGATGAAGATTTCATGACAGCAACAAACATTTTGCAGGCACTGCAAACACGTAAGCTACCAAGGGTAACACAATACGCCTTCAAGCACAAACAAAGAGAACTGATCTAACTGCAAGATCACAAAAGCAGCGAGCCCCGAACAATAGTCAGTCGCTCAGACTGGTCTCTCGAACAAGAGAACCGTCTTCACAGAGTGTGCAAACTCTTTTCCCAACCCAGAGTCTGTCTTCATTCCCCCGCCATTGAAGTTAGAGCCATTCATAAACTACCCGGCGACAGGCGATTGGTGGCGCGATCCCAGACGTCAGCATCCTAGGTCAGCTGATTGACAGGCGGACGCTCCAATCGAGCTTCACACCTGAAACAAATAAAGTACACAAACATACATGACAAGCCTATGCAACAACATACGCACAAACAAAAATTACGAAGCGCGGCGTACGTAACAATGTATCTTTTTTTAGTAAATGTATGTACGGCCATTACAAATGAATAGAAGATGCTACTCATCATTTTGTATTTAATGATTACTTAATGTTTGCTTATTGTCCTTCTATATATTCCAGGTACACCTATACTTGCATTGACTGCATCTGCTGATCGGGAATCCAGAGCAGGGTAATGAAGCAGCTGCAGATGGACAATCCAACTACTTTGGCTATGAGCCCTAACAGAACAAACATCAGACTGGATCTGATCAAAGTCCCTGCTCATTCCATGACTGCCTAGACTGGATTGTGAGGGATGTAAAAGAAAAAAGGTTTCTCCATGTTGCCAGTTATTATTTACTGCAAAACTGTCAAACAGGTTGGGAGAGTGTTCTGCCATTTGAATGGGGGAACTCGGTGAAGATTCCTGGGTTGACAGAGATCCTGAGAAAAAGATTGAAAACCTAGGCATGTTCCACAGCCAGACACTCCCTCACAAGAAGAACAGAGTGCGGTCATCTCTGAGCGGACAGGGTAGCTGTAGAGTTGTTGTGGCTACAACAGCTCTTGGGATGGGCTTAAATGTTCCAAACATATCACACATTGTGATGTATGGGTTACCAGACGGTGTGGAAGCCATGGTTCAGCAGGTCGGGAGGGCAGGCAGAAGTGGGTTGCAGACCCAGTAGTTAAGACAGTACTTGAGACTGGAGTCAGTAGTTGTCTTAGGAAAGCTTTGTGCTGCCATCTTGAGGAAAACACCACATCTGTCAATCCTGGACATCTGTGCTGCACCTACTGCCATTCTGTTTGTTCTTGTGAACCTGAAGGTTGTGGGGAGCCAACCCCAAAATATGAACATTTTAAAAGGGTTATTTCTTCGCCTGACAAATGTAGACTGGTCACAAATGAGGACAAACGTTTGATCAGGGACCTGTTACATAATTACAGGGCTAGTTTACTTCCGGACCATACGCATCTTTACACGGTTGGCACAGCCTGTACTGGATTTGGAGATGAGCTCATCAATGCGGTTTTAGAACACTGCACACACACATATTTGACCTGAACTACGTTACACATAATCTCCCTGTATTCAAACTGGAACATGCAAAGGAAATAATAAGAATTCTTGATGAGGTTTTTGATGACATCGAGCAGAGTCACACTACTTTGTTTACTGACAGTGTTGTTCAGGTTGACATGGACTACACAGGTTACTTTGATGAAGATCACGAGGATGACCATATAACAATCTTCACGCACCAAGTAGCTTGGAATTCGGCTTGTCAGTGTTAAGATACTCTGATAGCAAAAACAAGAGGCTCAAAATTTTGCTCCGGTTTTTATGGCCTGTCATTTTGTTGTGTACCTTTTTAACTCATTCAACACTTAACCTTTGGGGGGGGGGGGGCCACTCCCAACTTTACACTATTTACACTTTTTCAATGCATTTCATCTGTAATCCGCGAGATGGCAGTAAAAGACCATAAAAAGCGATTACCTGTTGTTCACTTTGACACCAGCAGGGGACTGAATCACACCACTGAAAGTGCTGGATTAATCTGATTTTTTATTTTTATTTTCTGTCTGTGTGCCTGTCTGCATAACCAAAAATAAAGCAAATCGTAATGTCCAAGTCAATAGTCAAATAAAAATCAGCGTGAATAGCCAGTAACCTAATGCATCATATTTCATCTATCGTGTCAGTCTTTAGTACTTTAGACTACATACTAAAGTTTGAACTTCTTTTTTTCTGTTTAACAATTTTGAGTTAACAGAAAAAAAGAAAAAAAAATCATCAGTCAGTCAACAATATTAAAAAAATATTCTAAATTACAACCATGGAATGATCAAAATAATTAATCCAAGATTATTCAGATTTCATATTTTTATTATTATTATTATTATTTATTTATTTATAATTGTTTTGGTTATTAATTTCTCATTCTTAATTAATGTTTTCTGTATTCAGAATAATTCAGGAATCAGGAGTAGAATGATCACTAAAAATCCTGTTTAATTAAGTATTACTTCCACATATTTTTGTCATATAGCAGACATTTTTTTGGGCGAGACGTGTAGTTCTTGCATCCCACCATGCAACTGTATTCTTATGACAATTGTTTTACACTACAACACAGCAAGAATAACATGTATGCAAACTCTTTTTAGGATTGATCAGATGCTTTCCAACAGACATTCAACAAAATGTTCAGAAACAGATTTGTGCAAAAGCCATTGTAACTGTAACTATTTGAAAGGAACAAAAACTTCAAGAGAAAGAGTAAATCAGAACCACAGATATGATTAAGCATATAAAGACTTAACCCTAATCCTGATCCCTAACCTTCATATTTTAACTAGAATTTATAATGTTAACAGTAGTTCTGTTCATCTACATGTGTGTTCATGAACATTTTAAGCATATAAAGCAGAATATTATGAGACTCCTAAAGCATTTTTTTGGTTGATGAAATTTGTTGTACATGAGATCCATCAGTGGTAGTATGTGTGGCCATTGAGTCATATTAACGTGCTCTCCTCCGCATCATTTGACTCCCCCCTACATCATCATAGTGCTGCATTAAAAAAAAAGTTTAATGGTTATGGATTGCACAGAGTTAATTTCATTTGAAATCAGGCAATTACTTAATATAATTATTTATAATGATAAAGTATTTGTCTCGTAAAATTAGGTTTTAAAATTTCTTACAAAAAGTGATGTTGAAATCATAAATAGCCAATAAGGTTACCTATAAGGTAATCACATCGTTCAGTGATCCTCCCACAGGATCAATCATACTCCTCCTGATCTCCCTATTTACACAGGTACAAAAAAGATAATTTAATTTTTAATAACTTGAACTGGTGTTAGTAACTCAGGTACCTGGCGGTCCCGTGTCTCCTCATGACAGTATTGTATAGATTACTTTTCCCGGATAGAGCAATAATAATTATAGGGTAGGAACACAGTCATATCATAGAAATAAATTGAGTTTCTCTTAAAGTTCTTTGTGACTCACCTGTTGCACATTGAGAGCATTGTCCATTAATATGCTACATCATCATCAGAAGTTCGCTGGTGGGCCCACCCCCCCCCCCACGACAAACACACACACGACACACCCCAACACACACAGGCACAGACACAGCACATAACAGTTTAAGCTCGTTAATGTAAAAGCATACGCTATTTAAAATGACAGTATTTGATTTTATCTGAACTGGCCCCCTTCACCATAAAGAGAAGTAGGGTGTAACAAATCCATAAGACAATAAATCCAACAAATAAAAGCATCCTGTTCAGTACCACAGTTTCTGTCCAGTAATGCTGACATCATACATATCCCTCTGTGGTGGGGTGGGCTCCAAATTCTAACACAAAAACCATAAATTGTCCATTTCCTTTTTCAATACAAAGACTTCGAATTTATTGTATATATCAATTATGTACCATGCAGAAATTACAGGATATAGATGCTAAATACAACTAAAAGTACAGAAGAAGGCCCAGCACCTAGTTCCACGATGCGGTCTTGGTCCACCAGTAAAGAAGATCCTACATTAACAATCCTGGTTATGAGTTCATTTCACCCTCTCTACCAAAATCAAAATAATAATTCTATATAGATATAGAATCGATATACAGGTTGCATCTCAAAAAAGAAATTAGGAGAAATATTGGTTAAAAAGTTTTTTTTTTTTTTTTAACATTTATAAAAGTGAAACTTTCATATATTCTAGATTCATTACATGTAAAGTTTTTTTGTTTGTTTGTTTGTTTTTGTTTTAATTTTGATGATCCAGTATCTCAAAATATTATAATATTTAAATTTAAGTTTCATTAAATGACCATCTCTACAGTAAATTCTCTGTATCCCTTTTTTCTTTGGAAACCACAATAATGGGGACTGACTGCTGACTTGGCACTGTAGTCCAGAAGACAATTATTCACCCCTCCACAAAGAGGGTAAGTTACAGAAAGTCATTTACTGAGAAAGGTGGCTGTTCACAGAGTGCTGTATCAAAGGCATAGTAAATGGGTTATAGTGACGTTTGCGTAAAGAACATTATGTTGTGTTATTGCTGTAATGCAATGTGTTTTATATTCAGTGGTTTAAGGTTACAAAAACCCAGTATTTGCCACATAATGATACATTATTTGTTGCGGCCTAAATGTCCCTGACTTTCTGATATGCATACGATTTTACAAAGCTCATCATTCTGAAAAGTGAGGTGTTATTGCTGATTAGCCAGCTATCAGTGGCATTGTGATTGGCTGAATACCTCAAGCGATTTGTGACCGACAGCGTACAGACAACCATCGCTTACACTATATATCCTTGTGCTGCCTCTTACGATCTCCGCAGTACGCTACAGCTGCTCATGGGTGAGCTGAAATCCCCAGTTTAAACCCATTAACAAATGCAAGGGCATTTGTGGCAATCCAGTGTGGGCATAATTACTGGATTATAATGGCTTTAACTGTCTTTTTTTATGGTGTGTTCGCGTTAGCTTGTTTAGCCCAGCGTAAACATAAAACTCATGTGTCTTGCTCATTTTTTGATCGGAGAAACACACAACCTAAAAGCCTACTCTACTGCTCAAAACGGGTGTTTGTAATCATCAGTGGCAAAGTTCTTTAAATATGAAAACATACTTTACAGTCTAGCTAGTCTGAGTCGAGAATGCACCAGACGGTCCTTGCAGGGAATTCTGGACCTCACGTTTCCACTTTATATAAGTAGCCTTTGTACATTGACACATTGTAGGTTTTTTGCTCTCCCATGTTCATCCTCGACATAAATGGTCTGCACACATCTGAATGTAGGTTCACTGTTCCTGGAACATGTGTTGTAAATAGAACTTAACCACTGATTTCTGGTTCTGTGTTCTCTTTGGAAGGCCAAAACACAAGTATTTTTCGCCTTAACAGCAAACAGCGTATCCACGACAAGGTGCGGCAGCAACAGCGAGAATCAAAGTACGTTCCAACGTTCTTCCCCACAGGCGTAGAACAATTTGCTGTGTTCACCTGTAAAATGAGGCTTTATAGGGAGAAGCTGATGTATTAGTCGTACTTTTATAAAGAATATCTCTTTGGGTTTGAGACTTTAGTCTTTGCAACTAATATATGCACAAACAGCTTGTAACACTCCAAAGAGAAAAGAAAATTTTAAATTGCATCCTATGACCCCTTTAAATGTAAAGTTGACTGGAAGGAACAATTGGTAGAATAAGGCACACGCACAGGGATGACTGCAACCTTGAATCCACTGTCCAGGCAAAGCCGATTCAAAACGCTTGGGAGAGCTTCACAAGGGGTGGACTGACAGCTGAAGGTCAGTGCACTCCGGAGCTCAAGCGTCACCTGACGGCCTTCAGATGTCTTCAGAAAAGGGCTATCAAGCCAATTCCTGAAACAGAAACAACTGTCAGAAGTATCTTAACCTGGTCTGAGGAAGAACTGAAAGAACTGGACTGTTGCTCATGGTCCAAATCCTCTTTTCCGATAAAGGAAATCAAGGTCTGCTAGGAAGACTGGAGAGGCACATAGAAGCCAAGCTGTCTTGAACTCCAATGTGAAAGTTTCCAAAGTCAGTGGATGGCATTTGGAGAGCCGTGACATCTGCTCGTGTTGGTCCATTGTGTTTTTCACAGTCCAAAGTAAATACAGCCATCTCACCCAGGGAGATTTTGGAGCACGTTTAATGCGTTCCATCTGCTACCCAACGTTATGAGCATGCTGATTTCCTTTTCCAGTGGCACTTAGCACCTGCCCACAATGCCAAGTAACCACTTCTCAGTGGGTTGGCTGACCATGATAAATCACTTGGTGTTTGATGTGGCGAAGCCAACGATGCCTGAACAATACAGAATAGGCTGAAGGCTGCTATTAAATAAACCTGGGCTTTCAATAGTGCCTCAGCAGTGCCCACAGGCTGATCGCTTTCCATAATACCAAACACACTGATGCTGTAATTTGTGCTTAAAGGCACACTATGCAAGATTTTTTATTAACATATCCAAAACCCACTAGAACAGTGTTATATATTTTGAGACTTGTGTACTTAACCTTTATCCCAATGTTTTGGTGTAGAATGTTTAAATACAGAAAAATAAGCAATTTTAACTAGTGACACGGACCGTGTCCATGTCCGTGTAGTGTTATAAAAGAACTTTCAAATGTATCTAGTATGATAAAACAGTGCTGCTGAAGCGGTCGACTGTGGCATAATAAAAGCTCTGCTCCTTTCGAGCCATGTGTCACACTCGTTCAGCAGCTTCGTTTTGCTTCGACGGCTTTTAGCCTCACCCTGCTTCATTCTACTATGTTAATAAATCATTATGTCATCCATGAACATGAGTTCTTTCTGCCCGAGTCCCCTCAGTCAGATTGCATCGGGCTGTGTGGGGAATGAAGATGACAACTCCCAGTGATTCCATACTCAGTCATGGCAATAATCAAACTTTTTTGTTTGTGTTTTGAATCGTCCCTCTAGGCGGGTGATTTTTTGTTTGTTTTGAATAGTCCTCTAGCGGTGAAAAATTACATGGTGTGCCTTTAAGGATCCCCCACCAAATCCTTGAGCACCTCTGTTTTGCAAATCCTTTTTATTATTATTATTGTTATTATTATCTTAGCAAATATTCCAATATTTTGAGATACTGGATTTTTGACTTTGAGCACCTCTCTATTTAGCAAAAAAAAAAAAATAACAAAAAAAAAAAAAAAAAAAAAAAATTTACATTTTTTACTTTAAATGTAATGTAACCTTTTTTTAAGATGCCCCTATATATTATATATCTACTAGATAGATAGATATATATATATATAAAATCCCGGGGTGATCTTCAGTCCCTATCTTTCAAATGGTGAATAAATACGAAAATAAAAAAACAAACATAAAAACTCTTATATATCGATTATATATATATATATAGATATATAACCCACACCCACAACAGTCAATAAATTTCCTGAAATTTCTGAATGTTCACACGAGTACAGTTATTTAATGAAATTGTTAACATCACCTCTCTAACCTGTGAGAAGCTCATAGTGGTCTTCAGGAGATGAGACTCCCTGTTAAGGCAGAGCAGAACAATCAGAAGAATGTTTTTTTGTTATTATTTCAATCTTGGTAGGGATTCCGCTTTGTCAAGGATGTTTTGAAAGTTAAAATCAACAACTTGATCTTTATACAACATGAGGTGCCAAGCTGATTTCAACTCTTGTAAGGGTAATGATTATGTTGCTAGGCAATCGAGGAGAAGTAAACACTGTAAATTCCCTTTGAAAGCAGTTACACTTTTACAGAGTTACATTCTCTCATGATGCCTCAACCTACTCTAATGAGTTAATTGATTGTGTCTGTGATAATTTCCTCATATTACTGGCATCATTCTGGAGACTGAGTCCCTGTGTAGTATGTGTACCAGTCCAGAGAGAGCTGTGAGTGTAGACCAGACCAAACCTGCTGTCAGTTCACAACACATGACTGATCACACACTGAATACGACACAAATTAGATGACAAGTCTCTGGATATCTCTCCTCTACCTCTCCTCATCACTACTCTGTTCTGCCTGAATCAGTATAAGCAGTTGGCACTAAGGCAGTAAGAGCACAACTACCACCAACAATCACACAGCACTGGGGGGGCGAGAGAGAGACGCTGCTGGAGGAGTTTGTGGAGGAGAGACTGATGTTAAGCGCCTGGAGGAGAAACTGATGTTTGTTGTGGCAGGAGCGAGTGGACACTGACAAATCTGACAAGAAAAACTAAAATGCTGAAAGTTAATCAGTGTTCATGCAAATGTCTTGAATATACAAATGTTTTCACTTTAAAAGTGAAGAACTGAATATATTCCTCAGTGTTTTGCTGTAACCTGCACAGGTGATGTTCTAACCTGCCCTTTGGTGGGAGCAGTCCGTGTGGTTTTTCAGGTGAGAGAGGACAGTCCACAGGTGAATCTCATTCCCTCTGCACTCGACTTTGTTCATCCACACAACACCTGCACCAGCACCAAAGACTGAATTCCTATCAGCAATCAGTGCTGACTCCCACACCCAGTTCCCTGCAGACCCACCTGAGCATCGCTGATGTCCCACTGATCATCACAGACTGATCCCCACACAGCTTTATGATACACCTCCAGCCTCCCAGAGCACCGGCCGTCCCCTCCACTCAGTCTGAGAGGAACATGATCTAAAACACATATCAAACAGCACGGACCAGATTCAGCACAACATTGTCATAAACCTCATGTTATTTTCTGTATTATTAATGTTTTTACCTATCCCCTGCTGTGTCATTCTATTCTAGAAGCCCGTCTGCCTTCTTCTACTGTGGACAACCTTTGGAAAGTTTTGAGAAGGAATTGAGCCAGTGACTGTCCTATTTTATCTACACTTCACCATTCCCCAGATCAAAATACTGAATGGTTCACTGAATTGGTTTTATATATTTTATTTTTTGTTTATTAAACAATTTTGCCTGTCAATATATTATTTGTTTATAAATCCCTCAACAATTTAAAATTGGTAGATACTTGTGTTTGATTTTATTTATTTAGTTATTTAAGTTTTTACTCTATTCGTACAGCACACACCTACCTTGGTCAACCCATCGGTTTGTTTTTGAAATGTTACTATATAAAATAAATATTTTACAGCCATTGTATTTTACAACACAATAACACACAGAGAAGGAAGTTTAACTGCCACATATAGTAAGAAATACTGTAAGCAATGTTAGCCAATCTAAAAATGCCAAAACAAATGACTGCGCAGAAAAGCACCTCCTATTTTTTCTTATTGGTGAAGTGTATTTCTTTGTTGTTACCAGAGTCAAAGGTATTCTATAGTCTTTGGTCAAGGGCTGTAAAGTACGAATAATGGAAATTCATTATTCTTATTTTTCAAAGATATGTAAGATAGTCAGTGTTTATATGTGGTAAAAAGTAAAAATTATTTCAACCAATTTGTTGTCAAATAAACTTACTTGTAACACTTTCTTCCTTCTTCTGGTCCAGATGATGCTGAACATGTCCGATGACTCCGCAGAGACTCCTTGACTTTCCTCCTCTGTGATTATTAACTGATCAAATTTCATGAAAATATTTTTAAATTAATAATTCATTTCCAGTGTTTCAGTTTGTTTCTTTATATTTACGAAATCTCACTGAGTTTTAAATGGTTTAAATTTTAACCTGAGCAAGTGATCTTGGACACCTCGTTATCACATTATTCTGCCCCCAGGGTGATGATGGACACTGCCATAAAGTGGAATCATGTCGGGTCGACATTTAAAAATAATCCAGCCAGTTATGAGGCTTCAGGTCCCCACTGAATATCTGGGTTCACTGCACAGATCTTCCACAGTTCAGCTCTTGGCAGATCAGACTCGCTGTTGTCCTCTGTACCATCTCGGTTGTAAACACACATTTCCCCAGGATTCCATTGTAGAAAACCTACCACATTCCTTCACAGCCCTCAGTTAAAACCTGATCTCTTTAAATTCTAGATGGAGAAAGAAAGGGAATTAATTAATATATATATATATATATATATATATATATATATATACACACACACCACACAACACACACGACACAGGTGCTGGTCATACTAATTAGAATATCATCAAAAAGTTGATTTATGTCACTAATTCCATTCAAAAAGTGAAAACTTGTATATTATATTCATTTCATTACACACAGACTGATATATTTCAAATTCAGTATCTCAGGGAAAATTAGAAATATTGTGAAAAGGTTCAATTATTGAAGACACCTAGGTTGCCAACAACTCTAATCAGCTAATTTAAATCAAAACACCACCTGCAAAGGCCTTTAAATGGTCTCTCAGTCTAGTTCTGTAGGCTACACAATCTATGGGGGAAGACTGCTGACTTGACCAGTTGTCCAAAAGAACGACACCACTGGACACCTTGCATAAGGAGGGCAAGGACCAAAAGGGTTTTCAATTGCAAAAAGAAGGCTGGCTGTTTCACAGAGCCTCTGTGGTCCAAGCACATTAATAGAGAGGCGAAGGGAAGGAAAAGATGTGGTAGGAAAAAAAAATAAAAAATAAAAAAGAGTACAAGCCATAGGCGATAACTGCACCCTGGAGAGGATTGTAAAACAAAACCCATTTCAAAAATGTGGGGGGAGATTCACAAAGAAGTGGACTGCAGCTGGGGTCAGTGCTTGCAAGAAACACACTACGCACAGACGTATGCAAGACATGGGTTTCAGCTCCTCATTCCTTGTGTCAAGCCACTTGTTGAACAACAGACAGCGTCAGAAGCGTCTTGCTTCAAAAAAGGCCTGGACTGCTGCTGAGTGGTCCAAAGTTTCCATGTGCTTCTGATGAAAGTAAATTTGCATGTTCCTTTGGAAATCAGGGTCCCAGAGTCTGGAGGAAGAGAGGAGGGGCACACACACCATCTACATTGCTTTAGGTCCAGTGTGTAAGTTTCCACCAGTCAAGATGATGGTTTGCGGTGCCATGGTCATATGCTGGTGTTGGTCCACTGCTGTTTTTCTGAGGTCACAAGGCTCAAGACAGCCATTTTATACCAGGAAGTTTTAGAGCAACTTCATGCTTCCTGCTGCTGACCAACTTTAAATGGAGTGAGATTTCCATTTTCCAACAGCACCTTGGCACCTAGCACACAGTGCCAAAAGCTAACCAGTACCTGGTTTTAGGACCATGGTATCCCTGTTCTTAATTGGCCAGCCAAACTTGCCATGACCTAAACACCCCAAGAAATCTCTGCGGTATTGTGAAGAGGAAGCATGCCAGATATTCCAGACCCAAGAATGCAGAAGAGCTGGAAGGCCACTATCAGAGCAACCTGGGCTCTCATACACACCTGAGCAGTGCCACACACGACTGATCGACATCCCATGCCACGCCGCATTGGCTGCAGTAATTTCAGGTAAAAGGAGCACCCAACTAAGTATTGAGTGGCTGTGCATGCTCATACTTTTCATGGTCATACTTTTCACGTTGGCCCCCCCAAGATTTCTAAAAATCCTTTCTTTGTATTGGTCTTAAGTGTTTATATTCTAATTTTACTGAGATACTGAATTTGGGATTTCCTTAGTTGTACAGTTATAATCATCAAAATTTAAAAAGAAATAAACATTTGAAATATATCAGTCTGTTTGTAATGAATGAATAAATACAACAATTTTCCACTTTTTTGAATGGAATTAGTGAAATAAATCAACTTTTTGATGATATTCTAATTATATGTATATGAACTGGTTTATGTTATATAATTTTGATTTTTAGATATTTGTGTTTGGGGTAAAATTTATTTGTATTTCAGATGATAGAAGATATTTAAATTTCAATAACAAATAGATCTAAATTTTACAATTTGCAATTGTAAGATCTTTTATTAACTAAAAAGAACAGACTCAGAGGTCATTTCATTTGAGAATGGGATTAAAATATGTGTTCCGATATGAATAGTTAGTAGCAGTGTTGGATCTCGGGAATAAGGGAGAACTTTGTCGACGTGTTTCAGTACTGTAGTCCCAGCTACACTAGAAAATGCATGTGCATGAACCCTCAAACTTCTTTCGGAATTCTTTTAAAAATGCATACAAACATTTTTCAACCCTGTTCTTAATGTGTATAATGCAAACACAATGGATATTGCTAATCATGAGTGCAATTTATGGGTTATTAAATTGTTATTATTTAAATTATTGTTAACAGTTTACCTGAGCACACGATTAATGCCTGTTCTTAATGTGTATAGTGTTGACACAGTCCATGTGTGTTCCCGCGCTGGAGAACAGCAGCAGTCACACAGGGACGATCTCATTCCCCTCACACGTTTTCAACCCCTCATCCAGTCCATATGGGTTCCAGAACCATTGACCAAACCAGGGCTGGTACTGCTAGCTGGTTAACTGTGGGCCACTCCACAACTGCAGCTGTCTGCACACTACAGCGATGGGCATCGTGGGTAAGTATCCCAGACGTCATCACACCGTGTCCCCAGCATGAGCCCGCTGTAAAAAACCTCCAGCCTCCCTGCACAGTCTCCCCAGAAGATAGTTCCCACGCGTGCGTCTGACAGGGTCTAGCGAGTTCGCGCTGCAGTGGAGCCGTGACATATTGCGAGAAGAGAAACTGAGCGCGCGCTGCATTATTTGACCACTAACAAATAAGATCTGGTCCAGATGTTTGTCTTCTCACGCAAGGCAGGTGATGTACAGCTGTTGTGTGAGCTGCAGTTTGAGAGTTTTGTGGAGAGGCTGCGCAGTTTCCCCAGTATGAGCTTCACTCCCCGAGCAGCTGGAACCCGTCACACACATCATGACTGTGTTCAGGACTGGATGTGACAGAGGAGCCATAGAAGTTCAGCACAGAGCCACAGTCCCAGCTGTCTGCAGACCACAGAGGATTCATGGACTCCAGAGTCCAGCAGAACTCTCCTCCA
Source organism: Cyprinus carpio (assembly GCF_018340385.1). Classification (NCBI taxonomy): domain Eukaryota; kingdom Metazoa; phylum Chordata; class Actinopteri; order Cypriniformes; family Cyprinidae; genus Cyprinus; species Cyprinus carpio. Next base: position 148,796 of record NC_056600.1, on the reverse strand, counting down.
GACCTGAATGGATGAAAACTTCCAGCTCCCCCTCACACTGTCTCTCTCCAACATCCGCACCAGACCATCATGAAGCGCCAGAGATGAATCTGAAGAGAAGATGTGATGTGTTTTTGAACTGGTAGAACAAAATATTGTAATTAAAGAACAATTAAATAGTTCTTTTCCCCCCACTATTAGCATAATAACTCTCTTGATTAGATAACTTTACCAGAACAGATGACTCCAACATCTCGTCTGTGAGAACATTCAGTCGCGACTTCCATGAAGAGATGGAAGAACATTCGAGAGTAGTTATTGTTTCATTCCCAGTCACAATCAACACATCAGCCCATATTTCACCACTCTCCCTCTCCAAACCATTCCTGAATCCCACAACAGACACGGCAATCCCACAATTCAGCTGTCTACAGAGACACTGCCAGCTCTCTCATATCCCAGCATGCATCACACACTGTGCCCCCATTTACTGAGATACTGATGTTCAACTCGACCAGAACAGGAGTCTGGTCCGTTTACCAGTCTGAGATCAGTGTGGCCTAATGAAGAACAAAAATGTATTTATTCATTAATTTAATTAATTTATTTTATTTTAATTTTTTTACAAAAAAGAAACAAACTTTGTGATTATCACAGTAAGTGGAAAAATACAGCTCCATTACCAGAACATAACAGCCCAATGGCATTATCATGGTACGTACAGTTGTGTTTGAAAGATGATGTTGGACAGAAAGAAATCTAAGATTCATTTCCTCTGCACTGAATCTCTTGTGTCCACATCTGAGTGTCCTCCTTTGGTAAAAGCGCTGCTCCCATCACCTGTACAGGAGCCCCACAGTCCAGCTCTCTAACCGTACATCACCACAACCCCTCTGCATCCTGGTGGTCAAAGACAGTGTCACACACTGTGTACCATGTGTTCCCATGATTCAACTCTAATCTCCCAGAGCACAGGTGAGGTCCATCAATAAGTCTGGAATGTTTATGATCTGTTTATATTATATTTAATAAATGATACAAAAGAGACATATCACAGTTATTTGGAGTTTATCTGTTGACCAAATGAAAAATACAACATGAATATCACATCAGATTTACAGTCATTTTATGTCATTTGTGACATTTTTCACAGTAAATGGTATACAATGTTGTTCACCTGAGCAGATGACTCCAGCATCATCATTATGAGTACATGTGTGCACACCCCATCCTGCTGATCTACAGTTCTTCAATGTAGATTCTATTCCAGAACATAAAGCACTCATCCAGATTGGTCCTGATCCTGGTCCAAAGTGAGCATCACCCAGAGCATCTACAGGTTCTCCACAGTCCAGCTCTCTACACACCACTGCAGCATCAACCAAATCCCAGTCTTCATCACACACTGTTCCCCACTGACCTCTATGAAGAACCTCCACTCTACCAGCACAGCGACTGTTACCACCAACAACCCGCACATTCATTGCAACTGAGAAAGAGTAACAGAAAGAGAGAGAGAAAGCGTGCAAATTTGTCATATTTAAAAAAATTGACCACTGTGTTGTATACATACATAAGTGTCTCTCTCTTTCTCTCTCTCTTAATCCAGCTCTTACCAGCACACACCAGTCTAACATTGTTTTCCTGTGAACAGTTGTTTTAAAAATTGACCACTGTGTTGTATACATAGTGAATCTGAGATTCTTTCCTCTGCACTGAATCTCTTGTGTCCACATCTGAGGTGTCTCCTTTGTCAAAGCAGCTGCTCCCAGCACCTGTACAGGAGCCCCACAGTCCAGCTCTCTACACACACAACCTCTGCATCCTGCTGGTCAAAGGCAGTGTCACACACTGACATCCACGTCTGATCATGAAGTATCTCTAACCTCCCAGAGCAACGAGAACCTCCAACCAGTCTGACTTCTGAAAGAACACAGATTATTTAAATAATTTACTGGGGAAGATAAAATCCCTTTTGTACACTTGATGTATAAAAGTAATATATCCAATAGCCTATTTGTTTTTTAACAACCACCAACTAGAATCTGAAACCTATAAACAATATTGAGAAAAAAAATTGGAAGGTGTAGAGCATTGGTTCTCAACACTGGTCCTGGGGACCCACTGCTCTGCACATTTTAAATCTCTTCCTTATTTAATGCATCTAATTCAGATCATCAGCTGATTGATAAGATCATTAGATTGTTGTGAGTTTGTTAGATTGGTGTGAGTGTGTCAGATAAGTGAGACACATTAAATTAAAATTAAATTAAATATGCTTTTATCCAAAGCAACTTACAGTGCATTCAGGCTATCAATTTTTATCTGTCATGTGCTCCCGGGGAATCAAACCCCCAACCTTGCGCTTGTTAACGCAATGCTCTACCACTTGAGTCCCCAAAACCGAAGTTGAGAACCATAGAGAAATTTAGCAGGTTTATTCAACTAACAGAGACCATGTTTTTGCCAAATATTTTGGTTTTGTGTGTATATCAAACTAAATTATTTTAGTAGAGACCATTTTAGTGATTAAGGTGAGTTACAGTACTGTGTGGAGCAGTTTACCTGAGCATCTGACTCCAGCATCTTCATTATGATCACAGTCACTTTTACTCCATCCTGTTGTGCCACAGTTTTTCAGTGTAGACTCTGACCCAGTGCACACAACATAACTTATCCAGATTGGTCCTGTTCCTGGTCCAAAATGAGCATCACTCAGAGCATCTACAACAGGTTTCTCCACAGTCCCTCTCTACACCCACCACTGCAGCATCAGCCATATCCCAATAATCATCACACAACGGTTCCCCACTGACTGTTCTATGAAGACCTCTACTCTACCATCTGCGCCACAGCGACTGTGACCACCAACCAACCTCACATTCACATGGTCTGGATATTGAACAGAGAGAATGAGAAATGAAGAGACAGTGCGGAAAATAGAAATTATTATAATACACATTATGAGAGGGAAAAACATTTGGGTATTTTGGTAACATTAAATTTTCAGTCAAGGGATTTGAATCTAGAAAATAAATTAGCTCCAACCTGCACACAACAGCTCAACACTGTATTCATGAGAACAGTTGTTTTCATGTGATGGTGATGCTTCACAGAGGGGAATCTGAGATTCATTTCCTCTGCACTGAATCTCTTGTGTCCACATCTGAGTGTCTCCTTTGTCAAAAGCAGCTGCTCCCAGCACCTGTACAGGAGCCCCACAGTCCAGCTCTCTACACACAACCTCTGCATCCTGCTGGTCAAAGACAGCGTCACACACTGACATCCACGTCTGATCATGAAGTATCTCTAACCTCCCAGAGCAGCGAGAACCTCCAAGTAGCCTGACATCTGAAAGCAAAAACAATGAATTTATATATATATATATATATATATATAGATATATATAGACTGTATATATATATATATATATATATATATATATATATATTAGATATATATATATATATACCAATAAAAGTATAACAGAAAACAAACAGACATACAAAAAACCTTGGTGTATAAAAACAGTATTTTATATATTCCTCAGATCACATTTCACATGGAAAACACTACACATTTTATATATTTGTATTGTATTCAGAATATATGAAAAAAAAAACAGATTGGAAAAAAAAACAGTAGACATAAATGATCAACAAAGGTTTCTTGCATACTGTAGGTATATTCTTATTTATTGATTTAGTTAGCATACACTTGAATGAGATATGTTTGTGATTTTTGTGTATACTACTCAAAAGTTTGTGGTCACAATTTTTTTTTTTTTCAGCAAATTTAACAAAAATTACAAAAATGATACTTATGATGTTACAACAGACTTACAGTATGCGAGTATAGGAGAGCATAAGTCTAAGTGGACATCTATGACATACTGTGTCCCACAAGGCTCAATTCTTGTACCGCTCTTGTTTAGCCTGTATATGCTCCCACTAAGTCAAATAATGAGAAAGAACCAAATTGCCTATCACAGATACCCAGATTTACCTAGCCTTATCACCAAATGACTACAGCCCCATTGACTCCCTCTGCCAATGCACTGATGAAATTAACAGTTAGATGTGCCAGAACTTTCTTCAGTTAAACAAGGAAAAAACTACGGAAGTTCTAAGCTGCCATGCATTATCATTTTTTTCCTTCTTGTTTTCTCGCTATAATTTACTTAAAATCATCGACTTAATTTTCTCATTATCTTGACATAACGAAAGTTGTTTTCTTGTTATAACGACTTAATTTTGTTATCTCGACATTACGAGAGTTGTTTTCTCGTTATAACGACTACATTTTCTCATTATCTCGACATAACGAAAGTTGTTTTCTCGTTATAACGACTTAATTTTCTCGTTATCTCGACATAACAAAAGTTGTTCTCTAAGAAGTTACAAAACTGCGCCTACAGGTGGCACTACAGACCTGAATATAACTGATGGGGTGTTGTGTACTGTACTGAACGCATTTGGTATAGAATAGGACCTTCCTCGTGATCGCTATAATTTGTGCAGTATTGTTCATTATTGACATTTAATTAATTCATAAATGTTAAATGCTTGAATCAATATGACTATTTTGTGTATTAAGTTCTTGCTAGATGCATGAGTTTCACCAACGTGTTCTGTGTCATAAAATAACTGCTTATCAAAACTAAGGTTGACATCACTGTATTCTGTTTGCACCTATATCTTTATTTGTTCTTCTTTGAGGTAGTTATTACCTAGGCGAAGCAAAATTTGCTGAAATATAGGCTACAGTAAGAGCGCCTGGTTGTCCATCAGATGCCTGTCAAAGTTAAGTTCGTTACTATAGCAACAGCTAGATCAGCTAGATCAAACAATCATTGTTAAAATGATTTCCATTGTGTCGAGATCACGAGAAAATTAAGTCGTGATAACGAGAAAATTAAGTCGTGATAACGAGAAAACAACCTTTGTTATGTCGAGATAACGAGAAAATGAAGTCGTTATAACGAGAAAACAACTCGTTATGTCGAGATAACGAGAAAATTAAGTCGTTATAACGAGAAAACAACTTGTTATGTCGAGATCACGAGAAAATTAAGTCATTATAACGAGAAAACAAGAAGGAAAAAAATAAATAATTCATGGCCGCTTAGAACTTCCGTAAAAAACTGAAGTCACTGCATTTGGAAACAAAGATGAGGTTCTCAAGGTGAATGCATACCTTGACTCTAGGGGACAAACAACTTAAAATCAAGTCAGGAATCTTGGTGTGATTCTGGAGACAAATCTTAGTTTCAGTAGTCATGTCAAAACAGTAACTAAATCAGCATACTATCATCTAAAAAACATTGCAAGAATTAGATGTTTTGTTTCCAGTCAAGACTTGGAGGAACTTGTTCATGTCTTTATCACCAGCAGGGTGGACTACTGTAATGGTCTCCTCGCTGGCCTTCCCAAAAAGACCATTAGACAGCTGCAGCTCATTCAGAACGCTGCTGCCAGAATTCTGACTAGAACCAGAAAATCTGAGCATATCACACCAGTCCTCAGGTCCTTACACTGGCTTCCAGCTATGTTTAGGATTGATTTTAAAGTACTTTTACTCGTTTATAAATCACTCAATGGCCTAGGACCTAAATACATACAGTAGCAGATATGCTCATTGAATATAAACCTAACAGACCACTCAGATCATTAGGATCGAGTCAGTTAGAAATACCAAGGGTTCACACGAAACAAGGGGAATCCGCTTTTAGTTAGTATGGCGTTCACAGTTGAAATCAGCTTCCAGAAGAGATCAGATGTGCTAAAACATTAGTCATATTTAAATGCAGGCTCAAAACTCATCTGTTTAGCTGTGCATTTATTGAATGAGCATTCTGCAATGTCCAAACTGATTGCACTATTTTTTATGTATAGTCATTTTCTATTCTTAACTGTTTTAAATTCATTTTAAACCTTTTAAATAAATTTTTTTTATCAGTTTTTAAATTCATTGTTTTATTGTTGTGATTTTTTTATTATTATTATTTTATTTAATGTAAAGCACTTTGAATTACCATTGTGTATGAAATGTGCTATATAAATAAAGGCCTTGCCTTGCCTTGCCTTATTATATACATTATGTTATTATGTTGAGGACTTTTTAAGTTTGCATGTGAATATGGCTTCACCATTATGATCACAGTTGTTTTTATCCCATCCTGTTGAGCCACAGTTCTTCAATGTGGACTCTGTTCCAGTACACAAGACAAAACTCATCCAGATTGGTCCTGATCCTTGTCCAAAATGAGCATCACCCAGAGCATCTACAGGTTCTCCACAGTCCAGCTCTCTACACACCACTGCAGCATCAACCAAATCCCAGTCTTCATCACACACTGTTCCCCACTGACCTCTATGAAGAATCTCCACTCTCCCAGCACAGCGACTGTGACCATCAACCAACCTCACATTCACACTGTCTGTATATTGAACAGAGAGAACAAAAAAAGAATCTCATAATGTGAACAAATCACATCATCATGAGATGGAAAAATGACTCTCCCAGCACAGCGACATTTAAATCTGAAGAAGAAATTAGTTCCAACCTGCACAGACCAGTTCAACACTGTTTTCATGTGAATAGTTGTGTTTGTGTGAGGAGTTAGTTGGACAGAGGTGAATCTGAGATTCATTTCTTCTGCACTGAATCTGTTGTGTCCACATCTGTGTGTCTCCTTTGTCAAAAGCAGCTGCTCCCAGCACCTGTACAGGAGCCCCACAGTCCCGCTCTCTACACACAACCTCTGCATCCTGCTGGTCAAAGACAGCGTCACACACTGACATCCACATCTGATCATGAAGTATCTCTAACCTCCCAGAGCAACGAGAACCTCCAACCAGCCTGACATCTAAGAACACAGACAAAAATTTAAATTTAAATAATTTACTGAAAATCCCTTTTGTACACTTGATGTATAAAAGTAATATATCCACTATCCTATTTGTTTTTTTAACAACCACCAACTAGAACCTTAAACCTATAAACAACATTAAAAAAATGAAAAGCCTGAAAGAACACAGACATTTTAAATGATTTATAGGAAACATAAACACTAAACATTTCATATTTGTATTTTAAAATCCAACAAGAATCTTTATATATAAATAAAAAAAAATGTAAAAATTAAATTAACCTGAGCATCTGACTCCAGCGTCTTTAGAATGATCACAGCTCGTTTTACCCCATCCCGATGAGCCACAGTTCTTCAGTGTAGATTCTGATCCAGTACACACAACATAATTCATCCAGACTGGTCCTGATCCTGGTCCAAAATGAGCATCACTCAGAGCATCTACAGGTTCTCCACAGTCCAGCTCTCTTCTAACACCACTGCGCAGCATCACCATATCCCAACCAACAAATCCCAGTAATAATCCCAGTAATCATCACATACTGTTCCCCACTGACCTCTATGGACTGTGACCACCGACTAACTTCACATTTACACTGTCTTTTTGTGCAACAGATGCATGACAGACTGAGAGAAAAAAGGAAAGCATGATTGGAAAACAAGAGAATGACAGAGGGAAATGAAAAAAATAAAACTTTAAGAAATAACTTTAAAATTTCACAAAATATAAATAACATGTGGCAATTTAGATGGTTTTCCTTCTCATCTGAAAGTATAAACCTACCAGCGGTGATGAGTTTTAGCAGTAACATCATCTTCAGACTCCTCATCATCTCCTTTATGCAGCACAACACACACTATTTCATAAGCTCAGACGTTTCTCCTCTAAAGAGCCCCCAAAATAGAAGAGCCCTAAAACTTTCCAATCATGCTCATCATTACCTTATTAGACAGAACAGAGGAAATCATCAAACAACTTCAGTGACAAATCAGAGGAGGCATTTCTAATTTTTACCATATATTTCAAAAGAACGTCAGCGCTGAAAAGGACTCCTCCTCCTCCATATAGAGACATACACACACACACAGAGTGCCAGAGGCAAAAATAGTCACACATCATACAGGAGACATTAAAGAGAGGAAGCACTCCAAGATATTTACAGAATCAACACCTGCTGAGATACAGAGACTGATAAATGCTCACTTCAAACATCATAACACAAACAAAAATAGATTTAACTGTATATTTATTTTTTTTTTTTTTTGTATATTTTTTTTTTTATGCTAAATATATTTTATAAATATATATATCAAATTACTGGAATATATAATTGTATGTTTTTAATTGTTTTTTTTTTTATTTTTGTTTTATATTTTTTTTTTATTTTTTTATTTTTAATAATTTTTAGAAGTTTTAAGATTTTTTTTTTTTTTGTATATTTTTTTATTTTATTTATTTTTATAAATTTATAGAAGTTTTAAGATGTTTACACACCAGATCACAAATCAGTTTTAAACTAATCAAAAAGGTTTAATTCACTGTGGCAACAACTAAGGCACAAAGAAATTAGTAGCCACTTTCGTTAAACGTAGCAATGCGTTACTCACCCACAAGATGGCAGAAAACAGCATTTATGCTAATGACAGGTAAGAAGTTACGTATTTCTTACTGCAATGCGTTATTCTTCCTGCAAACTTATTGTAGAAACGGGATGCTAAGCGTCTTGTGCTTGTGTCACTAGTACTGGAGGTGAGAGCAATGTTGAACGCTTACTGGAAGAGAAATTGTTCGGTTATTTCTCATAATTCTTTTTTTTTTTTTTTTTTTTTTGGTCAAACTGACATTTTTATTGTGTTAAAATGTTTTGAAAATTAAACAAAGCAACAATAGTGTTTCATAATAGACATAATAGGCTGAGTGATGGGAAAATTTAAGTTCTATAAACAACCACTGTAGGTGACAAACCTTTGATTTATCAATGATAAATTAAGAGAACAATTTTAACATGTTTAGCTTTATGAATTTGTACAGGGCAGGAAAAATAGTTGTCATCACTGAAATTCATCCAGTGCTCTCAGAATAATTCAATCCATCTTTAATAGTCTAGGATCTTAATTGTCCATAAAGTTGGCAACTATCCTGTTTAAGCTTGGTTATAATATTTTTATTCTCTAATAATCATAAATGAATAAGGACTAGGAGAAAAAAAAAACATTAAACATTAAATAAGCATCTGATCTTTTTTATTTGTTTTAATTATATAAAACAGATTATAATTTTTTTTTTGTCTAATGATGTTAATTTTATTGTTATTATTAGTTATTAGTAGTATTTTTTTATGCAGTCATTATTTTTTGTGTTTGTGTGTGTGTGTGTGTGTGTGTGTGTGTGTGTTGTGTTGTGTTGTGTGTGTGTGTGTGTGTGTGTGTGTTTATGACCGTTAAAAAGTGTGTTAAAGAAAAACAAAAAGAGAATCATAGAAATGGTAAAGCAATTTAAAACTTTTTTAAATGCAAGCAATTTAACCCATCAACAAGAACTCACTGAAAAACCTGAAGTAGCTGTAAGATCATTTAAACCCAACTCTAGCTGTAAAATTGTGATTTCATGAACCAAAGCAGTAGGTGTGTCTTTTAAGTCATAAAGTCCTGTCCTAATTTTGATTCCTTCCCCACATCATCATAGTCTGTTATTAAAAAACAAAAGCAAATATACCATGTTAAATGTTTCAAACTGAGCCATTTAATTCAGGAAATGCTAATCTAATAAAGATTAAAAAGGAGACAAAAACATACCCAACAGGCTTCTCTCATCTTCATTGCTGTTCTTCACATCATACTCCTCCTGATCTCCCTCTGATACACATGTGAAATAAAACCTCACATTGTAATGTGTAACACAGCTTGTGTCACTGATCTCTTTCTCCTCATGACTGTCTGAGACTATTCGATTAAACCTGATAAAGCCATGATGATTCATTGATGGTGGAAAAGCAGGTTCAGTTTATCACAGAAACAATCTGGTTCTGTGTGACTCACCCTTTACACTTTGAGAGTCCTGTCCATTAACGATGACATCATCATAATTCTCTGGTGTGTCCACTACATACAAAAAGACATAACAAACGTTTAATTCTCTGGTGTGTTTTATTTTTTATTTATTCATTTTTTATTTTTTTTTTTTGGCTGTGAGAATTACTTTAAAGTGACTGTGTTAAATAATGCACTTAAAAAAATAGTAAAAAAATTAACATAAAGGCCCTTTTAATATCAGAGTTCTGTCCGCTAGTGATAACATCATCATAGCTCCATGGTGTGTCTTCTACAAATTTACCAGATTTACCAATTTACAGATTTAACAGATACCATTACACTAAAAACAAACCTTACTGTATATTTTCTTAATATATTCTTATGGGTAATTTTTTATATATAGACTACAAAATAGGAGATACAGAACTACAACTATAGTACAGAACTGCACCTGTTTCACGATCTGGATTCAGTCCATCAGTGATGACATCATCATAGTATTCCCTCGTGATTTCATTCACCCTCTCTTCAACATCAAAACAAAATAGTTTTAGAAAAAAAATAATACTCTTGCCGGCCATTACCATATTAAGTGATTAATCACATTATTTTTTTTTTTGGGTGAACTATCCCTTTAAGTAATAAATTATGTGACCAGTATACAAGACAAGAATATACTGTAAGATCTGCGAAAGGATTCAGAGATAGATGCATGCACACACACTCACACACACACGTAAACATACACCTGCAGATCTGTGGTTTTCTGTCAGGAATTCTGTGGTTTGAGGCAGGAGATGAACATCAACTGTCTGACAGACTCTTATTAATGCTATTAAATGAGATTGATGGCTCATGTCTCACCCCTCTGAGTGAAGTGATTGTGTCTGTGTTGAATCTCCTCATAAACAGCCTCAGACATCGTCCTGTGTCTCCTCTTAGAGAGAGCTGTGAGTGTAGACAGACAAACCTGCTGTCAGTTCACAACACATGACTGATCACACACTGAATAAGACACAATATGACAGTCTCTGGATCTCTCCTACCTCTCCTCATCACTCTGTTCTGCTGAATCAGTATAAGCAGTGGCACTAAGAGCAGTAAGAGCACAACCCCCAGAACAATCACAAGGACTGGGGGAATGGAGAGAGTTTGTGGAGGAGAGACTGATGTTGAGCGCACTGGAGGAGAAACTGGACGAGAAGCTGATGCTGTTGTGGCAGGAGTAGTGGTGGACATGGACAAATCTGTCAAAATAGACACAAACACATTAACAATAATGCAAATGATTGATTTAAACACAAATATTATTAGAATATTTTTGACAGAGATTTTGACAGACCTACACAGTTGAGTATAACAAGCTTCTTGCGCGCACAGTTGGTGTTGTTCAAGGAGAGAGGACAGTCCCACAGGTGAATCTCATTCCCTCTGCAGTCAACTTTGTTCATCCACACAACACCTTCACCAGCACCAAAGACTGAATTCCCATCAGCCCTCAGTGCTGCTCCACAACCCAGCTGCCTGCAGACCACCTGAGCATCACTGATGTCCCACTGATCATCACAGACTGAGCCCCACACAGCGTTATGATACACCTCCAGCCTCCCAGAGCACCGGCCCTCCCCTCCACTCAGTCTGAGAGGAAGATGATCTAAAACACACACATTAACCAGCACTGACCAGCTTTAGCACAACATTTACAACATAATAAACTCTAAAACTGAACCAAGAGATCTGTGATCAGATTTAAGAAATTGCTCCATCCACCCTCCAAACTACTTTTCCTCCATATAGGGTCACAGGGATACTGGAGCTTATCTCAGCATTTCAGAGCACAAATGGGGAACACCCTGGACAGATGGCAACATTCACATACTCGCTCACACTTATGGGCAATTAATTTTTTTCCAGTTCACAATCGCTGCATGTCTTTTGATTGTGGGGGAAATCTATGCAGACATCAAACAGAAAGGCTGCCTGGCACAGCTGGGACGTGAACTAGGGACCTTCTTGTTGTAAGGCTAAATGCTAATAATTTCTTTTAAAACGCTCATATTTTAATAATTTGTTAAGAAAATACAGGTTTACGTTAACAAAAATCTAGCAAATGTGTCAAAAAACTTACTTGAACACTGTCTCTGGTGAGGAGATGGTGAAGTAGAACATGACAGGCGACTCTGAGGAGACTCATCACTTTCCTCCGCTGAAATTACATGATAAAATGTAGAGAAATTAACATTAGAAAACAAAAGTCATAATGTCAGTTAAATATATCAACAATGCCATTTTCCATCACCTCAATTTAGATTTTCAGAAATGTTAGTTTACTCACCACATTAGATAAAAATATTGTATTTAAATAAATATGACTACTGACACCATCTTATATCATTAAATTACATCATTAAAGTCATCTCACTTGAGCAGGTGATCTTGACCACTTCATCTTTATTACAGTAATTTTGTTCCCAGGGTAAAGATGGACACTGCCAAAAAGTGGAGTCATGTGGTCGACATGTTACTTTATCCAGCCAGTTATGAGCTGATTCCACTCTTGCTGTAGAAGAGGATTCAAATCCAGATCTTCCACAGTTCAGCTCTTGACAGATCAGACTTGCTGTGTCTCTGTCCATCTGGTTCCAGCACACATTACCCCAGGATCCATTGTAGAAAGCCTCCAAATTCCCTTCACAGCCCTCAGTTAACCTGATCTCTTTAAACTCTAAATGAAAAGCATGTGCATTAAAACAAATGGAATTCAGGTTGTGTGAAAATAAGTGGTTAATACAAGGGTTATCCAAGCAATGATAAAATGTAAAATTTTACATCAGCCTAATAATATGTTATTTAAATATAGAGAAAATTTTAATGAAAAAACAACAAATACATCTATAGAAAATATTTTGACTAGTGTACTGTTTACCTGAGCACACGACTCCTACATCCTCCTTGTGTTGACAGTCATGTTTTCCCCAGCCTGGAGAAGAGCAGCTCCACAGGGACGTCTCGTTCCCCTCACACTCCACTTCATCCAGCCATATGGGTCCAGAACCAGGACCAAACCAGGCTGGTACCTGCTGGTTACTGAGGGCCACTCCACACTGCAGCTGTCTGCACACCACATGGGCATCTTTAATATCCCAGGAGTCATCACACACTGTCCCCCATGAGCCGCTGTGAAAAACCTCCAGCCTCCCTGCACAGTCTCCCCCAGAACCCACACCAGCCTGATGGACCCGCGACCTGATATTCAGAGAAAGAAAAACACATTATTGCTCACGAACAACTGAAGAATCTGTCCAGATGTTTTCAGTTCTCACCAAGGCAGGTGATGTACAGCTGTTGTGTGGAGCTGCAGTTGAGAGTTTGAGGAGAGCTGCAGTTCCCCAGATGAGCTTCACTCCCAGAGCACTGGAAGCCCGTCACACACTCATGACTGTGTTCAGGACTGGATGAAGAGGAGCCGTAGAAGTTCAGCACAGAGCCACAGCCCAGCTGTCTGCAGACCACAGATGATTCAGTGAAACTCCAGGAGTCCAGCAGAACTCTCCTCCAGACCTGATGGATGAAAACTTCCAGCTCCCCCTCACACTGTCTCTCTCCAGACAACCGCACCAGACCATCATGAAGAGCCAGAGAGGAATCTGAGTGAAACATCAAACTAATTACTAAAATATTACAAGTTTGAGAATACGCTTTATTATCATAAAATTGTAATATTAATGTAAATTCAGAAATAAATGAAAGAATTCACCAGAGCAGATGACTCCAACATCTCGTCTGTGAGAACATTCAGCTCGACTCCATGAAGAGATGGAACATTCTGAGAGTTTTTTTTCATTCCCGTCACAATCAAACACATCAGCCCGGGTTTCATTCCTTCCCTCTCCAAACCAGTCTGATCCCACAACAGACACAGCAATCCCACAATTCAACTGTCTACAGAGGACACTGGCAGCTCTCATATCCCAGCATGCATCACACACTGTGCCCCACTCTTTGAGGAACTGAAGCTCCACTCTTCCAGAACAAGAGTCTGAACCGTTTACCAGCCTGAGATCAGTGTAACCTGGACAAACAACTGACATGTTACTTAAACAGAATTAATCCAAAGTCATTTTAAATTTTTAATAGTATAAAGTAGTACTACAGAATAAACTACATGTTCTGCCTAGTGTGCTTTTACACGTTTCACTTAACATTTGAATGACGACATGAAGAGAGAGAATTTCAATTTCTTAAATTAAACAAATATAATTCTACTCAATTTAAAAAAAACTCAGGCATAATAGTGAATAAAAATAGTAAAGCATACTTGTAAGTTTAAAAAGATCTGATTACATAAACTGCAATATTTGTCATTTTACTTTCCAACACTGTACATAAACATTATTTTGTTGTATGTTCTATAGTTTTGGGAGTGAAGCATGATTTCACACCGGTCTAAAATCTCAGCTGCTGTACCATCAAATGTAGTTTAAGGACATCTCAATCCAAAGGACCCATGGAAGGCAGCCTTCGTTTCATGTCCTTTGTTCAGCTTAATTTAAAGGATGCATGGGATGTGTCCTTTGTTCAGCTTAATTTAAAGGAATTGTGAAAAAGTCATTATTTTCCATAATGTAATGATAAAAATTAAACTTTCATATATTTTAGATTCATTGCACACCAACTGAAATATTTCAGCTCTTTTATTGTTTTAATACTGATGATTTTGGCATGGAGCTCATGAAAACCCAAAATTCCTATCTCAAAAAATTAGCATATCATGAAAAGGTTCTCTAAACGAGCTATTAACCTAATCATCTGAATCAACTAATTAACTCTAAACACCTGCAAAAGATTCCTGAGGCTTTTTAAAAACTCCCAGCCTGGTTCATTACTCAAAACCGCAATCATGGGTAAGACTGCCGACCTGACTGCTGTCCAGAAGGCCATCATTGACACCCTCAAGCAAGAGGGTAAGACACAGAAAGAAATTTCTGAATGAATAGGCTGTTCCCAGAGTGCTGTATCAAGGCACCTCAGTGGGAAGTCAGTGGGAAGTCTGTGGGAAAAAGTGTGGCAAAAAACGCTGCACAACGAGAAGAGGTGTCCGGACCCTGAGGAAGATTGTGGAGAAGGACCGATTCCAGACCTGTGGGGGACCGCGGAAGCAGTGGACTGAGTCTGGAGTAGAAACATCCAGAGCCACCGTGCACAGGCGTGTGCTTTTGAACCAGAAACAGTGGCAGAAGCGCCTGACCTGGGCTACAGAGAAGCAGCACTGGACTGTTGCTCAGTGGTCCAAAGTACTTTTTTCGGATGAAAGCAAATTTTTGCATGTCATTCGGAAATCAAGGTGCCAGAGTCTGGAGGAAGACTGGGGAGAAGGAAATGCCAAAATGCCTGAAGTCCAGTGTCAAGTACCCACAGTCAGTCATGGTCTGGGGTGCCATGTCAGCTGCTGGTGTTGGTCCACTGTGTTTTATCAAGGGCAGGTTCAATGCAGCTAGCTATCAGGAGATTTTGGAGCACTTCATGCTTCCATCTGCTGAAAAGCTTTATGGAGATGAAGATTTCGTTTTTCAGCACGACCTGGCACCTGCTCACAGTGCCAAAACCACTGGTAAATGGTTTACTGACCATGGTATTACTGTGCTCAATTGGCCTGCCAACTCTCCTGACCTGAACCCCATAGATTTACTGACCATGGTATTACTGTGCTCAATTGGCCTGCCAACTCTCCTGACCTGAACCCCATAGATTGTTCGAAACTCAAAATCTTACACAAAAAAAAAAGTTTTGCAAGATCGAAAATAAGATTTGCAAGCTTGCAAAATGTAAAAAAAATAAAAATATCTCTGCAAACATTATGTTGTTTTTGGAGATTTCCTTCTTCAGAACTGCAACATTTTTTTTACGATGTTGCGCAAAGAATTTTTCAGAGTTTCAAATTTGTCAGTGTTCTCCCGCTGTATTAGTTTGTTTTCCAGGTTTGAAACCTTGTAAATGGTGATCTGAAAACTGGTGTGCGAATGTGTGAAAAAAAGGTTTGAAACTCTGAAAACAGAGTTTTGCAGGCTTGCAAAGTGGTAAAAAAAAATATATAATCTCTGCAAACATAATTTTGTTTTTGAGAGTTTTTCCTTCTTCAGAAGTGCAACACTCTTTTTACGGTGTTGTGCAATCATTTTTTCAGAGTTTCGAATTTGTCACTGTTCTCCCAGTGTAACCGTTTGTTTTCCAGATTTGAAACCTTGTAAATAGTGATCTGAAAACTGGTGTGCGAATAGGTGAAAAAAAGTTTTGAAACTCTGAAAACTGAGGTTCGAAAGGGCGAAACTTATTACATTACATTACATTACATTTGCACTCCTATTGCAGACTATTTTTTCAGAGCCGAGTTTACAACACCGACTTTGCGGAGATACGCCCACACAGTTGCGAGCTTGCGACTCACGTGATTTGTGGCAGCGTTGTCACGCAGCTTCGCTCTGAAACTCTGAAACTCAGACTGAGCGAAAACGAAGCTTCGTAACCTCGCAACTAAAAAAAAAAGCCTGGTGGGAGGGCCTTCTGCTCTTGGCCAATGCTTTGCTGTCTGCTGACGTAAAGTCCAATCACAAGTCGTATTTACTGGAAAGGTGGGATTGACCGACTGCTCCGCCAATGACGAAAGCGCACAGGATGCGCAAACAGAGGATGCACGGATC
Organism: Cyprinus carpio; assembly: GCF_018340385.1. NCBI lineage: Eukaryota > Metazoa > Chordata > Actinopteri > Cypriniformes > Cyprinidae > Cyprinus > Cyprinus carpio. The sequence goes on along the minus strand of NC_056600.1, from coordinate 132,215 downwards.
TCTGGCCACAAGGCGGTCCCGTCTAGAGCTGCAAGAACCGCGTCCATGGCTGGTATAGCGTACGGTACGGTCCAAAAATACCAACTTGTCGCGGGAATTCACTATACAATTGCCAGTAGCCACTGAGTTTACCACTGTTAGGCCGGCTGTGCATCACACTCACCTCACGCAGCGAACGACTCACTTTCAGCTCACTTCTTCTGAAAATGCACATTTATTATTACATTTTTTTTGCCTCTCTCTGCCCACATACTGTATTTGGATGCAGCTAAATTCTATAAAAAAAAAAAAAACTGTTTTCATTTATATATTTTACTGTTTCTGTTGTCAGACAACAGAATGAATATGAAATAGTGACCAGCTCTCCCTTCCAAAACATTAATCTGCACAAAAATCCAGATAATCGAGCCGTCGTCTGATGAAATCAAATACACATACAGTAAGATAAAAACAACAACTGTGCTGTGATTTCGGCTACACTTGCATGTAAAATTAGAGAAGCAACATCATATGCGTCTTTGTGCGTCTGAACACAGCAGACCCACAGAGAGAGAAAGCAAAGACCTCGCGCAGCAATAACGGCAAGTGTGTGTGAATGATTGGAAAGCAGGTTTTGGCAAACCCTAAAGATTTGTCGCTATGTGCTTTTTTGATGGAGAAAAAAACTTGCTAAAGGGGTCTGCAAAGGTGCTAAGTTTGGCAACACTGGGTCAAAACAGAAAGTGAGTCGTGAGTCGTGAGGTGAGTGTGTATATTGATGCACTGCCGGCATATCAGTGGTAAACTCAGTGGCTACTGGCAATTGTATAGTGAATTCCCGCGACAAGTTGGTAGCCTTATTTTTGGCCCGGACCGCACGCTATACCAGCCATGGACACGGGCCTTGTGGCCAGAGATCCGTGCATCCTCTGTTTGCGCATCCTGTGCGCTTTCGTCATTGGCGGAGCAGTCGGTCAATCCCACCTTTCCAGTAAATACGACTTGTGATTGGACTTTACGTCAGCAGACAGCAAAGCATTGGCCAAGAGCAGAAGGCCCTCCCACCAGGCTTTTTTTTTAGTTGCGAGGTTGCGAAGCTTCGTTTTCGCTCAGTCTGAGTTTCAGAGTTTCAGAGCGGAGCTGCGTGACAACGCTGCCACAAATCACGTGAGTCGCAAGCTCGCAACTGTGTGGGCGTATCTCCGCAAAGTGGGTGTTGTAAACTCGGCTCTGAAAAAATAGTCTGCAATAGGAGTGCAAATATAATGTAATGTAATAAGTTTTGCCCTTTCGAACCTCAGTTTTCAGAGTTTCAAAACTTTTTTTCACCTATTTTCACACCAGTTTTCAGATCACTATTTACAAGGTTTCAAATCTGGAAAACAAACTGTACACTGGGAGAACAGTGACAAATTCGAAACTCTGAAAAAATGATTGCACAACACCGTAAAAAGTGTGTTGCACTTCTGAAGAAGGAAAACTCAAAAACAAAATTATGTTTGCAGAGATTTTTTTTTTTTTTTACCACTTTGCAAGCCTGCAAAACTCTGTTTTCAGAGTTTCAAAACTTTTTTTCACACATTCGCACTCCTTTTTTCAGATCACCATTTACAAGGTTTCAAACCTGGAAAACAAACTAATACAGTGGGAGAACACTGACAAATTTGAAACTCTGAAAAATTCTTTGCGCAACATCGTAAAAAAATGTTGCAGTTCTGAAGAAGGAAATTTCAAAAACAACATAATGTTTGCAGAGATATTTTTATTTTATTTTATATTATGCAAGCTTGCAAATCTTATTTTTCGATCTTGCAAAACTTTTTTTTGTAAGATTTTGAGTTTTCGAACACTTAGTTTCAACCTTTCAGAACTTTATTTTCAGTTTTGAATCATGGCAGGATAATAATCCCATTTTGAGTTTTTGTGTGGTTTGTTTTGAAGTTTAAGTTGTTTGTTTTAAGTTTTGAATCTTTGGATGAGCTTAAGGCCGCTATCGAAGCATCCTGGGCCTCCATAACACCTCAGCAGTGCCACAGGGTGATTGCCTCCATGCCACGCCGCATTGAAGCAGTCATTTCTGCAAAAGGATTCCCGACCAAGTATTGAGTGCATAACTGAACATAATTATTTGAAGGTTGACTTTTTTTGTATTAAAACACTTTTCTTTATTGGTCGGATGAAATATGCTAATTTTTTGAGATAGGAATTTTGGGTTTTCATGAGCTGTATGCCAAAATCATCAGTATTAAAAGAATAAAAGACCTGAAATATTTCAGTTGGTTTGCAATGAATCTAAATATATGAAAGTTTAATTTTTATCATTACATTATGGAAAATAATGAACTTTTTCACAATATGCTAATTTTTTGAGAAGGACCTGTATACTTCACAACCTTTCAGTCAACCACAATCCTTTGCACACATTCCAAATTCATGAAAAATCAGATGTCACAGTTGCTAGGTGACAAGAACAGTCCTTCACAGATCATCCCATTTAAAAAAATACTCAGTCCAAACTTCGCGGCCTTCGAAGGATGTAATCCTTCGGAGGATGCAGCCTCAGTTTGAACACAGCTTATATAAAATCACACTACCCAGGAAGGGGCACCATGAATTACCATTCATCTCGACAAATCACCAGTGGTGGAAGTAGTAAGCCAACAACACAACTCAAATCTAAGTAGGCGAGGTTTACTGTTTACAGATTGCGAATTCCAGCATGAAGTGTCAGTTTAACATTGAAAGATAGTAAGGTAAGATGGAAGTTGCAAATCATAGTCAACTGTTTTACTATAGAAATAACCGACAGCTATATCCAGTGACACAAATTACTCAAACTTTTTTCTTTTCTTTTTTTTCAAATATGGCTGTTTTGAGAGAGAGAGAGAGAGAGAGAGAGAGAGAGAGAGAGAGGGAGTTGCATGCATAAAATCCCTTACGAAAATTAAATATGGCTCTCTTTCAATTCGTTCTCTTGACATTGCGGGTGATAGCCACTTTTCTCTGAAATGCCAAAGGCTTATCAAATCCAGGTATTTCACCTGCAATAGCCAATGGTGTTCAGGCATTCAAGCAGTACATACTGTAGCTTTGCCCCAAGCACCATTTATCTCAGAATCTTTTTCCTTTAAGCAGCTTTGCTGTCTTTAAGAAGCCTCTTATTTCTTGCCCTTGAATGTGCGCTCTTCAGAGGACGATACCTGGATTGCCATACCCTTCAGCGTTCCAGTGAGTATAAGATCTGTAATATTTTATGGATGAGCTGTCCACTCACTTCTTCACCGCCACAGTTGAGGTGTGGAAATGGAAGATATGGAAATGGAAGGTTTTGGATAGAAAGTTTAGGTGATGGGCCTGTGACATATCCATTCTTGCATCCTCCTTGTTCACCTAAACCTCCCATGTCTCCTTCAGAATGAATATTCACTTCCTCTTTACCTGGGTGGCCCGCATGCAGATGCAGTGCTGTCAGTGTTTGTCTACCCTTCAGTAAGTGAAGGCCTTGAGTAGCAAGCTTGGCAGGAAAATAGCCTTGTCGGGGACAGAGCTGTCTATGAGAGGAGGTTTACAGGGGTTTACAGACCCTCATTTGCACGATTCAAGTAGCACCCTACCTCAGAACAGTGGACTGCCATGTGCAGGGCACAGAGAAGTTCATCCAAACAATATCAACAGCCCTTTGCCTCAGGACAATGGCCGGTCATGTATGGGGCACCAAAAAATTTCCCCATCAGCAGCCCCGACTTGAATCAAAGCAGAGGCAAGCTGTGTGCAGAGCACAGAGAAGTCAAAGTCGCTTACTCATTCAGACGATAGCAGCAGCCCCCTCAGAGCAATTGTCAGCCGTGTGCAGAGCTCAAGAACTTCCAGTCACTCACTCACTCACACAATGTAAGCAGCCCCTTTCTCGTTCTCATTCCCTCCTTTCAGAAACCATGGTTCCGTTGATTAAACAGAGACATTTTACTACAAATAAAACCAAAAACCAAACTATAGTTAAACCATGGTAACCATAAATTAGCTATAGTTTTGTTACATTAACCATGTTATTTGTAGTAAAACTGTGGTTATACAAATGGAAGTCAATATGCCAAAAAACATTACTAAACTTTTACGATAGTAAAACCACGATTCATTTTGGTAACCGTTTACAGTCTGTGCATCTCTGTCTCTCAAACAATAAAGCTGTGAGTTAAGTTACTACAAAAACAGCAATTATACCCCCTTTTTACTGAGAAATATAATTCAGTATTGAAGCAGTATCAAATAAAAGTCACAGGGCAGCAGTGACAATTTTCTCTGTTACTGAATTTTTCTGTGTGCACAGCGCGATCAGTAACCTCTGTGCGAACATCCATTTAAGTATTTTATACAAATATATAGACACATATATAATATATTGTAACGCCACGCCAGCAGAAGGAGCCATCCCCTGAATACTGACTGAGATCTACTCCCTCTGCTGCTTCTACCTATTTAGCCAGAGAAGCTACATCCATGCTTTGCGAAGTATTGCCAGTTACACTGCCTTACTGAGCGGTTTCCTTGTTTTCCTTTTTGCTGACCACGTGTATGATTCTGCCTGTTTGTCTTTGATTGTCTGGATTATGCCTTCTGATTTGGCTGCCTGATTGGACTGATATCTGTGTTTGGACCTATTGCCTGCCTGCCACCTTGCTCAGTCCATCTCTCTCATAATACTCCACTCCACATAATATTTTAATAGCTTTTAATACAGTAATACAATAAGCTTTTAATGAGGCAATTCAAAGTTCCTTCGTTAAGGCTGATTTATACTTCTGCATCAGACCTACGCCGTAGGCTATGCGTCAGTTTTTTATTTGTACTTCTGCGTCGTTGTACGCGTCGACGTGCAGTACACATGCAAACCGCTAGTCTGCAGTGACCACGGGCATGTTGCTGTTGTAACGCGCAGTACCATGACAAAAGCCGAAGAAGAAGTGGCTTGTCGGGGAAGCATTATAACCATGACAGCGGCAAATAAATATCAAATCATTAAATCATTATTTAAAACTACAAAAAGGAGACAACAATTGACCAGGAGAAGATATGGCATTCTTTCAACCTCCACAAGGACTTGTACCACGGCAGATCAACATTGTTTGTCGCGGACAACTACTGATGTATAATGCTATGTTGTTTAATAGCCTAAATGATAAGACACTTGTTCTTTGCTTTGTTTTATTTTATATAAGAAGGTGTAACATTAAAATATATTAAAGTGCAGATTATAAACAAACACCAAACTCAACTACATACAGAGGAAGAAGCTTTAGCAGACCAATCACAACGTTTGCGGCCCGCGTAGAATTGACACGCTTTTGGAGAGGTGCACGTCGGGCTACGGCGTAGGTCCGACACAGAAGTATAAATCAGCCTTTACTAGTTCTAAAGTGGTGTTTTTGAATAACAAAGGCTTAGGCTCAGCTGTTAAATTGTCAAACTGAGATTTGAATCCGTGGCAGAAAGAAGTAGTTCTGCACAAAAGAGGATTTTTAAAGACAATCGTTGTTGTTCCTAATGTATTTACACAATCGTGCCATCGAACTGTTGAACAAAGGCAATATCACACTGGTAGACGTGAGATTTATCTGTATATTGGCAGGCTGTGATTACCTACAGCCAAATCACAGCCGTGCTAATATGCAGCCATATCTCACATCTACGAGTGTGATATTGCTCATATATATACTGCAAATATATAGAAAATATTTATACTCAACCAGAACATAACACTCCGACATCACTGTCATGTGAACAGTTGTTTTTGCTTGAAGACTGATGTGGGCAGAAATATATTTGAGACTCATTTCCTCTGCACTGAATCTCTTGTGTCCACATCTGAGCGTCTCCTTTTCCAAAAGCAGCTGCTCCCAGCACCTGTACAGGAGCCCCACAGTCCAGCTCTCTACACACAACCTCTGCATCCTGCTGGTCAAAGACAGCGTCACACACTGTGTGCCATGTGTTGCCATGAATCACCTCTAATCTCCCAGAGCACAGGTGAGATCCATTAATAAGCCTGGAATGTTTATGATCTGTTTAAACCACACAAAACAGATTTATGCAGAATGGCAAGTTTAAGAGTTTATTCAATACTAACCAATTTGTAGAAAAAAAGACACATCATGCACATCACATCAGGTTAGATTTTCAGTCCAAAACATTCCATTCCATCATTCCCAGTGTTGGGAAGGTTACTTTGAAAATATAATAGGTTACAGATTGCAAGTTAACCTATTTAAAATGAAATAGTAGTGTAACTTTTTACTTTCTTTACTTTATTAAAGTAATGTAACTGATTACTTTTGGATTACTTTTCTAAATTTCTAATGAATGTTTTCAACTGTTAATCATTTTTAAACATTTACACCATGCAGGGTTAACCTTACTGTAGCGCTCAACACTGATTGATGTCAGACTTTCAAAATCCTTCATCACTTGAATTAAGATGATAATAATTGAACACATCCACCACAAAATCAGACTTTAGTACCGCCTTTTACTTTGAGATTGATCTGAAGTTCATTGCAGATTTAATCATAAGAAATAGTTTACTGATACTGTTTTTGAAACCAAATCTTCGTATAACTACAGGAAACACTGCATCTAACAATGCTTTGGGGAAAAAATCCAGTTAATTAAAAAAAAAAAAAATTTTTGGGAATATATATAGTTTATTTAGAAAAAAAATAATTCTTTGTACTAAACTCCTGAAACGTTTGGTGTCTTTTTGGAATATTGATGTCTGTTTGTATATGATATGATGATAATTTTCTCAAAATAAATTGTAAAATGCTCATGAAGTGACTTAGAGCAGTTCTAGAGATTATGTTTATGTGTTCAGGTACTTATATATATTGAGGTGGCAGAGGCTAAAAACACCACAAGTGATACGCACGCACGCTTAAATGAAAACGTGTGTCTGTGCCGTTCATTTTCACGAGGTGCGGACTGGGAAAATATTTCAGGCTGGGAAATCTCACACTCATCCAGGCCATCCCATACACCCAAACAAATTCTAAAACATGGACAACCCTATTTTTTATATGAACATCACAAAAAATCCTTAGGCTGGGGACATTCAAAATAATTAAAAGTTCTTTCCTGAACTGCACCTTCACTTCCGTTTTAATTTTCAGTCTCTTTATTTTGCCCTGATATCTCTGTCTCTCACATGACTTTAATACTCAAGATTTAACAAAACTATACTTTCTAAATTGCCTACATGTCAAAATCAACACAATAATAACTACATCATTACAATAAATGTATAGAAAAATCATAATACTGAACATGAGTTATATTTTTCACTTACAAAAAGTAACTATGATTTTATTATAGTAAAAGTACAGTAATCATGTTTTTTTTTTGTTGTCGTTTTTTTTTTGCAAATGGATTACCATTTCTGTTTATTTTTACTACACATTCCATAGTTAAACTATGGTTAGTGTAATAAAAACCATGGTTAATCTATGGTTACCATGGTCCATTGTCTTTGGATTTACAGTAAAATCATTGTTTCTTTTCGTAAGGGTTGTGTTGTTGTCTGCCCTAGCTCCCCTCTAAACCTATTATAAAATATATATTTATCGTTATTTGATTATTTGTCTGCTAAATTACTAGTGTAACTTTACAATAGATAATGATGTCCTTTTAGGCTAGTATACAGTATTTTAAGTGATGACTATTTAGCAATGGGCTGCTACTGCTTAAGTTAGAACAAAGACAAAACTACAATAATATATTTACAGACTGCGATTGTGCCCTAGCAACGTTGCTTAGCCCCTGCCCCTCTGAAGGTCTGTGCACGCCGCTGTTCTTTTTTTTTTTTTTTATATATTTATTATATTTACTTTTGATTAATTCATCCCAAATGTGGCATATTTCTTGACATGCCGCGTTTTAATGACTGGGTTCTACAAACCACTCCGTGATTTCTGCATCGCGGCCGTATGTCTCTTATTTTAGAGCAGTCAGTGCAATTTGGGAAAGAAATCAATTAAATCTGAATGTGGACGCGTGTAAATATTCAAATGTAACCTCTTTTGTAATCGTTAACACAAGTTACTAATTTAATTACACATTTTTTCTTGGTAACTGTAACTGATTACATTTATTTTGTAATTAAATTACGTAACACGTTACATGTAACTAGTTACTCCCCAACACTGATCATTCCATTACATTTAGTCACCAAAATAAGAAAAATTCACTGAACAATTGCTCCCTCCCAAAGTGGCATTTACATGCCCGCACAAACATGCACACAAATCTGTGCTGAATTCAGTTTGCACAGCACAGTCGGGCCAGTTCTGAGTGGAGGATGCAGTGGACCACCGGAACCTGATCTGCTGGTACAGCATCGCTCCAATTACCGGGATCCAGACACCACAAATATCCCTTTTTCATATAAACCTTTATTTACATCTTAATTTACGTAAGACTTATTTAAATAGAAAGGAGGTCTGTTTGTGTGGGGGAAAAAATGAAATGACCCGATTTATAACTCAAGATGAAGTGCTATTTCAGCGCTAAATGTCCCTGTTTAAATTAGTTTATAAATAGTTAATAATTAAAACACCTTTTTGCACTTAAAGCACATGGACTATATATATATATATATATTTAAAAAAAGATTGCTGTGATTAGTTATCACAACTTAAAATTCAACATCAGAATAAGTTATAATGTGATCTTTCAAAAGTACATGTTCATGCTTGACTTAAAATTATGTTTAGTTAACTTTAGTTCACTTAAGTTAAATATTTACATTCCCAACAAATTTAAAGTTTTAATTTGAATTGTACCCACAGTTTTAAGACTAGTGAACTTTCTCCAAAATGTTTTGAAGATCAGTCTTATTCACCTGAACAAATGACTCCAGCATCTGCATGGCAGACAGATTTACTCCATCCTTCTGACCCACAGTTCTTCAGTGTGGACTCTAATCCAGTACATGTGACATACCCCATTTTGGCTGGTTCCTGATTTGAACCTGATCTTTGTCCAAAATGAGCATTACTCATTTTACCAACCAGGGCTGTCAGTCGATTAAAATTTTTAATCTAATCTAATTACATGATATGTTGATTAATTAATCTAATTAATTGCAAATTAAATTTGGCTGTGAAATTACCCACAAAAGATAATTTAAAGCCATTATTGTGTTAAATGAGAAAGTAATTTATAGAGTTTATTTTGTTAATTGTGAATTTGGAAGTAAATCTTTTATTTGATTCAACATAAAATTTATTACACAAACGTTTAGGCTACAACGGCCTAACTATGGAACATAAAAGAAGATAATTGGAGAAACATCTCAGCATTTTTTTTCATACAATGAAAGTCATTGGTAATCAAAACAGCTTAATTACCAACAGTCTTCAAAATACCTTCTTTTATTTTGTGCAAAAGAAGAAAGTCATACAGGTTTGAAACAAAATTTTTAGGTGAACTATCCACCTTTTTCCTGAAGTAAAAATGGGCGCCACCATTAGTAAATTCTATGGGTCTAGCTTCCTCATTTGCGTCCAGCTATTTTTAGCTGTACAAAACGTTTTGCTGCTTGATAATGACAATTGATGTGTCCTATCATATTATTTTAATCTGTTCTCTTAATTAAGAACACACTGGTTTGTACTGCAAACAGTTTTACCATTTATTACATGTTGTTATTTTCCTCGTTATTTACCTATAGCAGCTAATGAAACTGAAGTCTCACCCATAGGCTTACTTCCGCATTGAGGAAAAAGGTGGATACCTTGAATGTTTTTAAAAAAAAAATTATACTCTAAATAAGAAAACTAAAAACTACCAGCAGGTAGTAAATGTCTTTATTAGTTATTCATTCTTTCAAATAAACACGTTTTGTTCAAAATGCAGATTCATTCAGAAACAAATCATGCTCTGTTGCTCGGAGACACGCAACAATTCTGCTATGGCTTTAAAGGTAATATTTTCTCTGCAAATTTGATCAAAAGCAGACAATATTGTATTTAAAATTAAATATAAAACAATATTAACTTCTTATTTACTGAACTGTCATATAAAATCACATTTAAACTCATGATAGATTAAAATCAGCACTTGTGTGATATAGCTTTCACTGCCCGTGTGATATCGCTTATCATATGACATAAATATGAGACAAAAACTCATTCAGGGGCATTTTTTTGCCACAATATCTTGAATTAAGGGGCATAACTGCATTTATGAAGTTGTTGCCCTGCATCATATTTGTCAACAGTCAACTATATGAAATATAAGATGAGGTACAGGTATGGGAGCGGGGCCAGTGCGTTAACTGCGTTAAAATATTTTAATCGAGTTATTTTTTCCATAACTAATTATTTAAGTTAAAGTGCTAAACTGACAGCCCAAATCTGTACATTATTTTTCTTATGTTAATTTTTATCATAATTTATGCTATTAGCATTATTCTTTAAAGGGGTCATATGATGCGATTTCAAATTGTCCTTTCTCTTTGGAGTGTTACAAGCTCTTGGTGCATAAAGAAGATATGTAAAGTTGCAAACACCAAAGTCTCAAATCCAAAGAGATATTTTTTATAAAAGTTAAGCCTCGTCCCCGCCCCCCTAAAACGGCTCATTCTAACACGCCCACACATCTCTACCTAACTATGTGGAAAGATTTGCATAACGGCGTTCACGCAAAGAAAGAAGGCGTACCTTTTATTCTCATTGTAGTATTGTTGTTGCCGCCGCCGCCATGTAGCATAGACACTGTGTGTTTCACTGTGAAAGCGTAACTACTTTCTTTGGCCTTCCAAAAGAGGACGATATCTGCTTCGTCATGCCTGGAGCTGATCCGTGCTGGTCACTGAGGAAATACATCAACTTTGCACTGTGGATCGACGAATCGGCTTTCACCGTGGATGAAGCGGAGTCCAGCCCGGGGTCGTCACATGTGGTTGCCGTGAGCACAAGGTACGCTCCTTCATAGAATCCTCCTGCCGCGTCGTTCACAAGCGCTCGCCTCTGCTCACTCAAGCCAGCCGCGGCTCACTCTAGGCCTCCGGCCTTCACTCACTCAAAGCCACGGTGTGTGACGCTGTTTCATTAAAAAAAAGGAAAGCGCTCTCGGTTACTAACGTAACCTCGGTTCCCTGAGATGAGGGAATGAGACATTGCTATGGGAATTACCCTTTTCTCCAAATACTACTGAAGCCTTATTGAATCACGCCAGTGAAACTGGCCAATGGCGTTCAAGCGCGCAAAATATGAGGGGCCCCCCACTCTATATAAAGCAGCGCTTGTACGTCATCCATTCAGAATCTTGACTGAAGCACTTGGCATTCTAAGATCCTGAGCTAGGTGACACGGCAATGATATTGCCGCCCACATTAAACATAGCTCAAGTCTACAGGACCTAGTCGAAACCATGTAAAGTCAAGGGGGGCGCAGCAACTAGATGATGCCTCGTCACACCAGGGGCGGAGTTAACGCCAGTGAAACAAATGTGAAATGGCGGCGTCTCTGGCGCCATCACATAGATTAGTTGAAGTTTGTTTAATTTCAATGAAGTTATGTGTTATGATGCAATGGCCGTACCGGTGCTCAAATAAGTAGAGTATGATGGTGATCATGTCCTTAAAGACGTCATGAATAATATCATAACAATGTGATCAGCTGATAGGGACAGCATTGAATTTGTGGTACGTCAATACAGGGGTGTATACAACCTAGTAGAAACCACTGAGGCAAGCAGCTCAGATCATAACTGAGGCTGAGTAGGTGATGACCAGCCTGCCGCCATGCAAATGTACTGAATAGAAATGCCATTTGCCCAGGCCCACAAGGATGCGAGTCTGCGGGTTAAGTGGGCCCGAACCCCTATAGGACATTTCACGCCCTTACTGTTCACACCGCCAGCGTTGAGAGCGTCAAAGTGGCCGGAAGTTATTCATTTTCAATGTGAGCCGGCGGCGAGGAGCGGCGCAGTGCGACTTGGCCGTTGAGAGCATCGAGGAGAGTTGAAATCAGGGCAACTTTATGGTAATGAGCTATGACGCGGTTGGGCAGCAACCAATCAGAACGTAGAGAAGTCCACCACTTGAAAGGATTCCAGAGAACGCAGCTCCGACCACATTAGTTCTCAAAAACAAAAGGTTGATTATTGCTGTGGCAGGTTTGCAGTAATCTATTATGTGTCCCTGTTTGCGTACAGGGACATAAAAAAAATAATTAAAAATGATACGTGGACCAAGGTGTCTGAGATTGTTCATGTTTCTGGTGAGTTGCTGATGTGCAGCAACGATATAAGAATAATAATCTAATCTACAAAAATAATCTACATTAAGTAATGTTTATACTTGATTATATTTACTTAAGTAACATTTTCAATGCAGGACTTTTACTTGCATAAGAGTATTTTTAGAGTGCTTTATACATTATTAGGTAAAGGACCTTAATACTTCGTCCACAACAATATTTAATGAGGTTAACTTATAACGTTACTCTCATTGTGGTTAGTCTGCACAAGATCAACAAGCTTGTTTGCTTTGCGGCCGCTTTAAATACAAGATAAGCATTTGATCTACGTCAGAGCGTCAGAGCGCTCACAAATCTTTCTGCAGCATTGTGAGCAGAGCGGCCAGAGTGATTTTTGACGCTCTCGACGCCGGCGGTGTGAACGCACAGTTAGAGCCAAAAGCCAAAGCAATTGCGTTGACGATCCAGTGTGACAGCCTTTGCTTGGACACAGGCAGGCCTTTTGTGTGCCCTCCAAAGCATACATATAACTAGCTGCTCCAAGAGCCTGAACTATATAGAGCGCTCGGTTATAAATGCGCACTGCACTTACAGGGCAAAGCAAGAGTGTATTGAGCGGCCTCCGGCCTGGCCAGTGTTTCTGGGCGGAAAGCAGATAGTGTTATGACCTGTGCTTTAAATGGAGTCGAAAGCACTTTAGGCACATAAACCTTTCCTAGGCTTTATGTTGAGTCTGCAATCACCTGTCCCGAACTCAATACACGAGTTGTCAATTGACAGTGCCTGCAGGTCCCCAGCTAGCTTAACAGAGGACAGCGCAAGCAGGATTGCTGTCATGAAAGACAGAGCATGCAAGCTCACTGATTGTATAGGCTCGAACGGGCCCTTCTTTTCTTTTTGAAGGAAGGCAAGAATTATTGGTATTGGGTAGTTGAATGGGCCTTCACCCCGCAACCCGCACCAATTTGTGAAAACTCTCCATTAATGTGCATAAAGACATCTAGTGGAAGGAGACCTACCCTCAGACATAGTGTTCAACATGCACTGAGGAAGTGCATCCGTTACAAGCAAGCTCCGTCGAGCGGCCAGACATGAAGAAGGCTCCATGACTCCGGATTTGGATGCAATATGGTTAACTGTGCTTGAGAGAGGAGGTCTCTCTTCAGTGGGATAGACGAGGGGGGACTCCCAGCATCTCCACCAGTTCTGGGTACCACGGCTGACTGGGCCATTTCGGTGCCACTAACAGAACAGATTTACTTTCCTCTCTTATTTTGCAAAGCACGAGAGGCAGAAGTTTCCCTGGAGGAAAAGCATACTTGCTTACTTTCGGCCAGCTGTGAGCTAGTGCATCCACTCCCAGTGGACAGTGTGTCAGTGAATAAAACAGTGGGCGGTTAGTGTTTTCCGCTGATGCCAAGAGATCCACCTCTGCCCTGCCGAATACACTCCAAATCATATTGACTTGGGTGTAATCTCCACTCTCCATGGATTACCCCGCCCCTCAACAGTAAATCCGCGCCATGATTCAGGCGTCTGGGGGCATGCACTGCCCGGATGGCGAGGTGTCAATCTGCCCACAGAAGAAGGTCTCTTGCCAGCTGCAGCAGTGGCACCGAGCTCAAGTCCCCTTGGTGATTTATAGATGCTACCACTGTCATGCTGTCCGTCCTGATGAGAATGTGATGGTGGAGAATGTCCGGGAAAAAGCACTTGATCGCTAGGTGTACAGCACGGAGCTCCAGACAGTTTATGTGCCACAACTTCTCTGTTTCTGACCACATCCCGAAGGCTGGTCTGCCGTTGCATATGGCTTCCCAGCCCGTGCGCCATGCATCTGTTGTAACAGTCTTTCTCCTGATCACTTGGCCAATAAGAACTCCCTGGCGATACAGAGTCATATTGCGGAAAGGGGTCAGCGCAACCCAGCACTCGCGTGTCACTTTGATACACAAGGTGCCCGTGCGCCGTGCGCCATGCACTCTGTGGCACCCAGCACTTTAGCCAGAGCTGAAGCGCTCGCATATGTAGGAGCCCTAGTTTGCACACTGTCGAGGCGGCAGCCATCTGGCCGAGCGTCCTCTGAAAGCATGTCCGCAGGGGAGAGTGCCCTCACTTTAAGACTGCAAGAGAGCTGATCAATTTTTGTGAGCGCTCCTCCGACAGACACGCTTGCATATTGATTGAATTCAGCTCCACTCCTAAAAGGGAGACGTCCTGGCTTGGTACCAGCATACTCTTTTGCATATTCAGTCAGCCCTAAAAGCGCTGAAGATGAGCGAGGTGTCTGAGCTTGTTGCTGAGCAGCGCGCTCAGGGTAGGGCCGTGAATTGGTACGTTATCCCCTCGAATGCAAATCTCAGGAAATGTCCGTGGCGAGGGGCTACCTGAATGTGAAAATAAGCATACTTTAAATCCACAGAGATAAACCAATCTCTCGGTCTGATGCGTAAAATGATTTGTCTAAGCGTAATCATTTTGAACGAGCACTTTGAAAGCGCGTGGTTCAGCAGTCTTCAGTTCAGAGTCCAGTGTCTTTCTTTGGTACCAGAAAATAGCGACTGTAGAAGCTGCTCTCGCAGTCTGCTAGGGGCACTGTCTTTACAGCGCGTTTTGCAAGGAGGTTGTATATTTCCTCTAGCGGAACTGAGGCTTTTCACTCCCGTACAGTGGTCATTAACACACCATTGAAACGGGGTGGCCTGCGGAAGAACTGAAGTGTTTAGCCGTTCTTTATTGATTTCATAACCCGCTCTTGATACCCCTGGCAGTGCCTGCCATGCTTCTGTGAACTGTGACAGCGGGCGAAGCGAGCTGCACACCATGAGGGATAACTCACCGTTTGGGGGGCGGGGAGTTTAATACCACACGACTGTGAGAGTAAGTGATGGGGGAGAGGGGAGTGAGAGGAGGAGAATTGCTCTGATATTGAGGTGAGTTTTGTATACTTTCGACTTTATTGCACTGCATAGTGGAACAGTCAAACACAAACATAACAATTGCTCTCGCCGCCTGCAACAGGCAGGGGCGTGGTGAACGAGCAGACTTTTTCAGTGACTCGTCTTCAGCGCTGGGTGCAGATTTCCTCCTCCGAGAGACAGCATCAGGATCCCGGCTTTGATTCTTGTGCCTGTGGCCTGCTGTCTCTGTTAGGGCGGGGTCTCTGGACCTGACCGCATGTCGGCCAAGGCTGTCTTGGTCTCACCGCCGGCTTATGTTCGCGCTGCTCTGAGGATGAGCTGGAACGTGCAGGAAGGTTTGCACCGGCGCGTTTTGGCAGGAAGTGACTAATAGTCTTCGACTGTTTCTGCGCTTCAACGAAGCGCTCCATGAACGTCTCTACCGCTGCTCCGAAGAGACCTGAGGGATTCACGGGAGCATCCAGAAGGGCCGTTTTTTGTTGTTGTTTTTTTCCCCGAGTCCTCTGAACACTTCAGGGTCCGGCCCGTTCTCATCCAGAGACTTGAGCAGCTTGACCTGATACACCTGGAGTATCGCCATCATGTGCAGTGCTTTAAGCTGCTTGGCCCGCCGTGGAGAAAGCCTTGCCGGTGAGTGAAGTTTGCAGTGGCGCGCCGCGGCAAGGTTCAGAGGGGAGAGGCGCGTTGTTCACTCTCCAGTTCACTGCGGCTGAAGGACAGAGATGAGCGGCAATGGGGGGAGTTTAACCCTCTGGAGTTGATTAATGCGTATACGCGTTTTGGGGTATTTTCTCCTGATAACCCCGAAAAGAACTTAAAGTACACTTTCAGTTTTGATCGTACAGATAAGAGCAATACATCAATCGAATCAGTAAAGGGTCTACTTCTTTTTGTATACAGACATAATAACAACAAAACTTTGTGCACTTATAAAATAAAGATAACAAACAAGGAGTGCTGTCTGCAGCCTTTGTCTGCGCTGATCTTCATTTACAATCGCGTCACTAAAATGAACTGTAACTCAGTGAATACTCAACACAGAGACATGAGAGAGATATCTATAGAAAGCCTGACATGTCTACTTTTAAACTAAACAAGTGCTGCTGAAAACAAATATTCTGTGATAAAGTAATCCATATGAAAACAATGCGATGTCCGTTTTTCACGTCTCCCTTCATTATCTTCTAATGGCTTCTGGCTGGTTCAGTAGGAGGCGCCCACTCCAAACCGAGCTCATCAATTGCCTTGGACAGGACGCTAAGGAGCTCGACATCACTATAATGGAGGTCCCCCGCGACGCTGCCGTGGGGCTCAGTGTAATCCAGCGGACTGTTAGACCACTCCTCTCTCACAGATGCTGCCACCGAAATGGCATCATCCTCTTCTTCAGCACCCTGCATGGCACCGAAGGACACCACATCTTGAGCGATGGGGGAGGGGCGGAGAACAGCAGTCTATTAAGCTCCTTTGAAGGGGACCTGCAGCAGTGGGGTGAGGAGCGTGTGGGCACTGAGCCGGCATGGGTTCGTCACCTGACCTTGAAAAAATCTGCATCAGAAGCTCACGTCACTTTCCTCCTTGGCTCCAAGAGGCTGCAGAGGAAGAGTGCAGCAGGTCTTGTTGGGCGAGTTCATCCCCTTGGATGATGGGCACATGGAGCTTGAGAGTCTGGAGGCTCATATCTCCACAGTGGTGGGGGCAGTCCGACCCCCCAAGCGCCGCTTTTGCGTGGGCGTGATGCTCACCAGAACACAGCAGGGGAAGAGAAGGCATGTCCACTGCAGCGTGTAGATCACGGTGAGTAGTCTTGTTGATAGGCTTCTTACTTCTCGTAGAAGGTTGGCTGAAGAAAAAAAATTCTGAATGGATGACGTACAAGCGCGGTTTTATATAGAGTGGGGGGCCGCTCATATTTCGCGCGCTTGAACGCCATTGGCCAGTTTCACTGGCGTGATTCAATAAGGCTTCAGTACTGTTTGGAGAAAAGGGTAATTCCCATAGCAATGTAGAGTGACCGAATCGAAAGGGAACTACTTTGTTTGGCCTTCCAAAAGAAGACATGACTAGAAATCATGTTTATATCATGTTTATAATGGATTTTAATGCTTATGTCTCATCTCTCCGGCTGGACAAGGCATCCCAATATGTTGAGGGGCATAACATTTCCGTCACATGCTTAAGTCATGCGGCCAATCACAACGCACTGGATAGCAGGCCAATCTCAACACACCTCTCTTTTCAGAGCGATGAGCCTTCTAAAAATCAACGCGTTTCAGAAAGGCGGGGCATAGAAGAGAAACAATAATGTACAGTTTTTTTTAACCTTAAACCGCATAAACACATTGCATTACACCAAATACACAAAATAATGTTCTTTTTAGCAGCATCATATGACCCCTTTAATGTTAAAAAGAAAACCACATTTAAAATTTGGAAATAAAACAGTTAATAAAAAAATATGAGAGGTTGATTTAAGGTAGTTAGCTGAGGAAAGGTTTGAATAAGTTTACCCTGAACAGATGGACTCCAGCATTTCCACTAGAATAACAGCTTTTGTCTTCCCCGTCCTGATGACACACAGTTCTTCAGTGTCAATTCTGATCCAGTACACTTGACAGCACTCAACCAGATTGGTCCTGCTCCTTGTCCAAACTGAGCATCATTTAGAGTATCTACAGGTTCTCCACAGCCAAGCTCTCTACACACCACTGCAGCATCAGCCATATCCCAGAACTGACCCACACACAAACTGTTCCCCACTGACGTCTGTGATGAACCTCCACTCTACCAGCACAGCGACTGTTACCACCAACCAACCTTACTTTCACATGGTCTGCATATTGAGAATAAAGAGAATGACACAAAGAAATACGAAGAAACACAGAGAAGTACATTTAAAAAAAAAAGTATTTTCCTTAAAGGAAATTCATTCCAACCTGCACACAGCAGTCCAAAATCACCATCATGTGAACATTTGTTTTTATGTGATGTTGATGTTGGACAGTGGTGAATCTGAGATTCATTTCCTCTGCACTGAATCTCTTGTGTCCACATCTGAGTGTCTCCTTTGTCAAAAGCAGCTGCTCCCAGCACCCTGTACAGGAGCCCCACAGTCCAGCTCTCTACACACAACCTCTGCATCCTGCTGGTCAAACACAGCGTCACACACTGACATCCACGTCTGATCATGAAGTATCTCTAATCTCCCAGAGCAGCGAGAACCTCCAACCAGCCTGACTTCTGAAAAAAAGAGGGGAAAAAAGAAACACTGGTAACACTTTGTAATAAGGTTCAGCGTATTATCATCATTTCAGTCATGATGGTAACCTAATAATGAACAACATTATTTTAAAACATTCATAGATCTAAGATTATTTTAAAACATTCATAGATCTAAGTTAATCTTAATAAGTATATTATTTAAACTGAGGCTTGATCAGTATAATACGTTGATTTTTACTATTTTATTTTTTGGAAATTTGTTTAAGATATTTTAGATTAAGTCCGAGAGCTTTCTGTCCCTCCATTGAAAATGTATGTACGGTATACTGTCCACGTCCAGAAAGGTAATAAAATATTTTTAGTATCAATGCATTATGTAGCATGACCAAGTTATGTACTGTACACCATTATTTTAAAACATTTATTGATCTAGGTAAATATTAAATATATTTAATAAATCCAAGTTAAATATACTGATTTTATACATTTTAATTCTGACTTGTTCATCAATGTATTAATATTAATTTAAACAAACTGGTGTGTTTAAAATGTTTATGTATGCTGTAAAAATTACTTTGAATTTGTAAACAAAAATATTATTGGAGAATGTTTTACAAGAAAACACTATTTCAGTTTTTCTCCCTCAAAATATCATGCATGACTCTAATATTGTATTCAATAAGATTTGTATGGTGCATGTCAAATTGACCCTAATTGGTTTCACACACTGAGTGAGAAGTATTTTAACATAAATACCTCTCCCACATTACAACAAAAACAAACATGAGAACATCTGGTTTTTAAAACTATATTTAACAACTACTTTTTTAAATTTTCTTTATTAAAATATGAATATTATAAATAGTATTATAACTATAACTATATAATATATATACATTATTATTTAAAATATATTTTAAATAGTTGCATGGTGCTAGCAACACCAAGATCATGGGTTTGATTTCTAGCAAGATTACCATGCTTAAACCGATAAAAATGTATGCCTTCAACGCAGTCTGCCAAATGCAAATGAAAATACTCTCAGAGGGTATTTGTCAACCTGACATAAAATATGTAATTTTCTTAGATTAATAACAGTATGTTTTTTTGTTAGTTCATGAAACTGAATGTTAATAAATTTTACTTCATTATAATGTGATAGCCTATCAATACATATGCATGTCTGCTTATTTTAGACATGGACATTATTTATCATAAAAAAAATAAAAAATAAAAATACTGGTACACTTTCTTGCAATATAAATCATGTCACAATTTAGATCATTTTACTTATGTTAAAAGTGTGTTATTTTAAAAATTTAGAATACATTTTTAGATATGTTTAAGTGTGTAGATCAGTACAGCATTTATGGCAGGACCACAGTCATGCCGCACAGTTCTTTAGTGCTGACTCTGATCCAGTACACGGGACAGATCTCATCCAGAGTTTTCCGGATCCTGATCCAAAGTGAGCACCGCAGGAAGGTTCTTTTATGGTTTCTCTGATCAGTCCAGCTCTCTACACACCACTGCAGCGTCAACCAAATCCCATGACTCACCACACACTCTTCCCCACTGGCCTTTATGATGAAGCTCCACTCTACCAGCACAGCGACTGTGACCACCAACCAACCTCACATTCGAGCGGTCTGTATATAGAACAGAAAGAATAAGATATTAAAAAGAAAAGAAAAAAAAAATCAAGATATAATAATTAGACAATGTGGAAAAACACTTGCAATTAGAGCCCTGCACGGGCCTCAAATTTTGGCCCTAGCCTGATTCAGCTTATCAGAATTACCGGCCCGAGCCCGTCTTTTCCCCTCCCCACCTTCTCCCTAAACAGTTAATACTACTGTTTCAGCTATTAAAATAGTTCAGTTTTGTATGTAATAGCAAAGTGATTATATTTAGTTTCATTTTTTTCATGAAGTTAATTTAGAAAAACGTTTGGCCATTTTTTGTTGGTTAAATATAAGTTTTAGTTTTTTTTAAGTAACGATCAAGCAGCCAGTGGCAGACAGTGAGCCTATGTTTGATAAATTTAGCCTTCTCAAATCATCACGACTTGCCTAAAATAAAATCTATAGACATAAAACAGTTCAAGCCTAGATAAATGTGCGCTATATCCAATAGTTTGTGCGTAGACACTTCAGAAGATGGAGGCGCCAGCACGATCACTTGCATTTTTTTTTCAGTGGATATGCCGTAATTTTTTGCTCTTAAAGGTAAAAGTAATCATTCGTAACTGCAAAGGCTCTATTTTTATTTGTGTGCACTCACAATATCAACAAAAAGTTGTGCTTTTATAGAATAAAGAAAACAAACATGATGTGCTTTCTGCCGTCTGGTCTTTAACAGGAATACAAAAATGAACCGAAACTCAGTGAAAACATGCCTCACAGACATGATAAATATATCTATAGAAAGATTTAAATGATTACTTAACGAAACAAATCGAAAACAAAAACTCTTTCATTATAATCATAATCCGTAAAGATGCACTTCCTCTAAAGGCGCGTCTAATGAGGAGATGGCGAGTCAGGATCAGCAAATTCATCCTTATAGAACACAGACTCAGAAAACACTAGTTTATTAGTAAATAATACAAATATCTCCTTACTATTTCCCCCCATCACATTTATGGTAATAACTTTGCGCAAGCTTAAGCCTATTACATGTATTTGAACGCAGAACTCTTCAGCTGCGCTGCTGCTGGCGGGACAATAAACACCGTCGAGTCACTCTTGACAGTCGCGGTAGCACGGTCTCGTGTTGTTTTTTCATCACTAATTGATGGATATTTAAAATATAAAAATAAGGAGAAGCCTAAAACATGCCCAAGGCCCAGCCTGCGTCTGAACTATGATGTGAAAATTGGCCCGAAGCCCGGCTCGAGGGGTGTAAAAAAGTCGGGGCCGGTCGGGCCCGGGCTGAATTGAAGGGCTCTATACTTGCAGTATAGCACTTTCCGCTAATATTAGCATCCTTGGTAAATAAAACGATCTGTGAAAAATATCTTGAGTTTATTCATTTAGTCCTTACTTTAAAACATTATCAAATCTAACATTCAACTTAAATAAACCTAACAAATAAAATAAATAATTAAATGAAAAAGTGAAACTGACGTTATGTGTGGTCAAGTATGTTAACCCATACTTGGAATTTGTCCTCTGCTTTTAACTTATCCAGGTGCACACACACAGCAGCGAGTAGAATGTAGTATTAGTAGCAAAAGGGCAAAAAAAAAACAACAAAAAAAAAAACAACAACAACCTTGGCTCAACTGAGATGTTATCAATTGCCTTGAAAGAGGACGTATATATATGCCTCACACACAGAAAGAGGGATAATTTGTGATTAAAGCATCTCCAAAGATTCCAGCTGGGGAATTGCAATGCTACTTCAGTCTTGGGGTCAGTAAGTCTCTAAAACTATGATCACACTTGATCACACCTACATGCCCACAACCTGTTCTGGAGTCCAAAAAAAAGTCCAAAAACACTGATAGACTGATTACAGTTTGTCATATGGAATTTTTTTCTTTTCTTTTTCTTTTATTTATAATAATTCAATATAACAGGTGGGTTTATTGTACGGTTTAAACTGGGATGTGTTTAAATCTAACAGGAAATTCAAATGATAAGGACAGGTAGATAGATTGATTAATCAATTATCCACTAAGCACAAAATGAAAGTTTTGCCGTAGCTACTCCAGTCCTGTGACCCAACCTTACTGTGGAATAAGCTGAAGAAGAGATTCCACATACATGGACCTCTGTATCTAACTTTGCTCAAATTATTAAATAAAATGTGTACAAAACATATTTGAGTTTGTCTTACAATTATTTTAGTTTTTACATTTTTTATTCATATTTTGATGGAAAAACCAAAAGAAAAGAGCAAATAATTTTTTCCATTGCGTGTTTTGCTCATATTTACCAAGGATACCAATAATAACGAAGAACACTGTATCTTATATATTTACTTTCAGAAGATTTTAGTTTTAACCTGCACACACTAGTCCAACACTGTTTTCATTGGAACAGTTGTTTTTATGTGATGGTGATGTTGGACAGAGGTGAATCTGAGACTCATTTCCTCTGCACTGAATCTCTTGTGTCCACATCTGAGTGACTCCTTTGTCAAAAGCAGCTGCTCCCAGCACCTGTACAGGAGCCCCACAGTCCAAGCTCTCTACACACAACCTCTGCATCCTGCTGGTCAAAGACAGCATCACACACTGACATCCACGTCTGATCATGAAGTATCTCTAACCTCCCAGAGCAGTGAGAACCTCCAACCAGCCTGACTTCTAAATAAGACAACAAAATAATTTAAATAGTTTTTAATACAAATAACATCATCAACAATAATAGATTTACAGAAAATGTATTTGTCAGATTTAGATGTATTTATTTTTTTACTCTGAAGCAACCTCATAGCTATTGCACTATTAGATGTTTCTATAACCCCAATTCCAGAGAAGTTGGGACATTTTGTAAAATGCAATAAAATCAAGAATCTATGATTTGTTCATTCTCTTTAACTTTCATTTAATTGACAAAAGTACAAAGAAAAGATTTCCAAAAGTTTTTACTGACCAACGTAAATGTATTTTGTAAATATGAACAAATTTTGATTTTGATGGTGGCAACATACTCCAAAAAAGTTGGGAAAGAGGCATGTTTAGCACTGACACATCAACATTCCTTTTAATTACAATGTTTCATTGTTTTGGAATTGAGGATACTAATTAAGTTTTGCAAGCAAAATTTTGTCCAGTCTTGCATGATACAAGACTTCAGAAGCTAAGCAGTCTGTGATCGTCGTTGTCTGATTCTCCTTTTCGTGACTGGTCATACAATTTCTATTGGAGACATGTCTCTACAAAACCATGCTATTGTAGCACATGCAGAATGAGAGCTGGTATTGTCTTGATCTAATAACCATGGACTTCCCATGAAAGACATCATCTTGAATGCAGTATATATCTCTGTACAATCCTAATATATGCATCCATGTCAATAGTACCTTCGCACATATGCCAGTCACCCATGCCGTTTGCTCTGCTGCACCCCCATACCATGACAGACGTTTGCTTTTGTTTCTGTCGCCAATGAAATTCTGGATGTTCCCTTTGGTCTTTGGGACTGAGAACTCAAAATCCATTTTTTTCCGGAAACAAGTTGAAATGTGGACTCGTCTGAGCACAGCACACATTCCCACTGTCTTCTTAACTACTGTATCTGAGATTAACACTGGCCCAGAGAACCCGGCAGCATTACTGCATAGAATTGATGTATATCTTTCTCCTAGAGAAACAGATATTCAAGTTGCATTTCTTGATGCAGCAGCAGACTGTGGTAAATGACAGCAGTTTTCTGAAGTCCTCCTGAGCCCATGTGGCTATATTTAACACCACACCGCATGATGGTTTCTTATGCAATACCATCTGAGAGCTCAAAGGTCAAGCACATTCAACTGAGGTCTTACTGCTTTGCCCTACATGTATTGTAATTTCTCTGGGTTCCTTGAATCCTTTCACAATATTATGTATGGTACTTGGAGAAAGACCTAAATTATTTGCAATTTTGCTTTGCGGAATGTGTTTTTGATTTGTTTGGCACTCATCTCATGAAATTTGACACATAGCCATGAGCCATGATCCAGAGATTGTCAATTAAATAAAAGTTAGAGAATTAACAAAAATCACAGATGCATTTTACAAAACATCCCAATGTCTCTGGAATTGTGGTTGTAGAAGGTTCAGATATTTTTTTTCTATATACACTACCAGTCAATCAACAATTTTTTATGTTTTTTACAGGAGTTTCTTATGCTCATCAAGGCTGCATTTATTTGATCAAAAATACAGGGAAAAAAAGGCTGCATTTATTTGATCAAAAATACAGGGGAAAAAATTAATATTGTGAAATATTTTTATGATAATAAAATAAAATTTTTCTATTTTAATATACATTAAAATCTAATTTATTAATGTGATGCGAAGCTGAATTTTCTGCATAATTTCTCCAGTCTTCAGTGTCACATGATCCTTCAGAAATTATTCAAATATGCTGATTTATTATGGAAACTGTAGTGCTGCTTAAAGGGATACTCCACTCCAAAATGAAAATTTTGTCATTAATCACTTACCCCCATTTCATTCTAAACCCGTAAAAGCTTTGTTCATCTTCAGAACACAATTTAACATATTTTGGAAGAAAACCGGGAGGCTTGTTTGTGTCTGTATATTATGCTGAGTAGTTTGTTATGTCAAGGTCCAGAAAAGTATGAAAAGCATCATTAGAATAGTTCATCTGTAATCAGTGATTCAACCGTAATGTTATGAAGCGACGAGAATACTTTTTGTATGCGAATAAAACAAAAATAACGACTTTATTCAACAGTTTGTCTCCTCTGTGTCTCTCCACATCAGTGTAGTGCTATTTTGGAGAATATGAGCTGTACGCACAGCTTACGCTCTTCTGTGTCAACCACTGATGGCAGATGGACTATTCTGATGATGCTTTTCTGGAACTTGACAGTGTAACTTACTTGGCAGTCTATGGGACAGACATACAGTACTGTAAGCCTCCCGGTTTTCTTCCAAAATATCTTAAATTGTGTTCTGGAGACGAACCAAGCTTCTATGAGTTTGGAACGACATGGGGGTAAGTGATTAATGACAAGATTTTCATTTTGGAGTGGAGTATCCCTTTAATATTTTTTGGAACCTGTGATACTTTTTTCAGGATTCTTTGATGAAAAAAAAAAGTTAAAAAGAAGAACATTTATTTAAAATAGAAATCTTTTCTAAAAATATACACTACAGTTCAAAAGTTTGGAGTCAGTACATTTTTATTCTTTCTTTTTTTTTTTAAGAAGATAAAACTTTTATTCAGCAAGAATGTGTTAAATTGTTAAGTGATAGCAAAGATTTATATTGTTATTTATATTTTGAATAAATGCTGTTCTTTTTAACCTTTTATTCATCAAAGAATCCTGAAAAAAGTATTGCAGTTTCCAAAAAATATTTGGCAGCACAGCTGTATAATTCTAATAATAAATCAGCATATTAGAATGATTTCTTAAGGATCATGTGACACTTTATACTGGAGTAATGGCTGATGGAAATTCAGCTTTGCATCACAGAAATAAATTATATTTTAAAGGATATTAAAACAGAAACCATTATTTTATATTGTAATAACATTTTGCAAGATTATTGTTTTTTTTTCTGTATTTTTTATCAAATAAATACAGCCTTGATGAGCATAAGAGACTTCTTTAAAAACATTACAAGTCTTACTGATCTCAAACTTTTGACCGGTAGTATATGTACGAACTATAGATTTGATTTGTTTTATGTTTGTATTTGGTTCAGTATGTACAGCACTTTGGTCAGCCTTGTTTGCTTATTATAAATCTGCTTAAAAAATGAATTGAACTTGAATATGGAACAGCTCACCTGAGCAGATGACTCCAGGGTCTTTACTATGCTCACAGTCATAAAAACGCCATGGTGATGATCCACACTTCTTTAATGTAGATTCTGATCCCCTACAAAGGTCAAAACTCATCCAGATTGTTCCTGATCCTGGCCCAAAATGAGCATTATACAGAGCATCTACCGGTTCTCCACAGTCCAGCTCTCTACACACCACTGCAGCATCAGCCAAATCCCAACCAGCGTCACACACTGTTCCCCATTGACCTCTATGAAGAACCTCCACTCTACCAGCACAGCGACTGTGACCACCAACCAGCCTTACATTTGCATCTATTTGTTCAACAGATAATTAACAGACCAACATCAGAAAAAAGGAGCAGGAGGACAAAGAAAGAAAAAAAAACGAGAAAGAAAATAACAGCTCAAATAAATACATTAATAAATGCACAAAATATAGATAATATATGGAAGTTAGACACCATTGAGCTGCAGTGAAATATTGAAAATAAATGTGAGAGATGTGATTATTTTCCTCTGACTTACCGGCATTGATCAGTTTTATCAGAAAGATCAGAATTAGACAGCTCTCCATTATCTTCTCCTGCTCGACCCACTATTTCATCAACGCAGCACAAGTTTCTCCTCTGCTCCATCAAACACACTGAAGAAACTAGCTCCTGTCAGCCCCCTAAAGAAAGAGAACAAGCCCCAAAACTTTCCAATCAAGTGCATCATTACCTTATTAGACAGAACAGAGGAAACCAGCAAAGAGCTTGAGTGACAAATCAGAAGAGATATTTTTAATTTTCACCATATACAGTATATCAAAAGAACGTCAGCGCTGAAAAGGACTCCTCCTCCACCACTATGTAGAGACTCTTTAGTGAGGATGTGCACACACTACTGCCAAAGGCAAAAATAGTAGCACATCATACAGGAGACTTGAAAGATCGCAGAGAGGAAGCACTCCAGAATATTTACAGCATCAACACCTGCTGAGATACAGAGACTGATAACTGCTCACTTGAGACATATTACCATATGATTTCCTCTTACAACAAATACAATAAGCTTCTTTACAAATGTTTGACACCCAGCAAAACAGTTCTACAGCATAATGTGAAAACAAGTAATTATTTCAATTTCTCTATATGTCTCTATAGGAGTAGTCTATTTCTCTATAGTGTTGCCTGCAATCATTAACCTCGACCATTCAATTATGTTAACCAAATAATTAATGAAATAATAATTATGTTTAAAAATGACTTAAATGAATTTATCAGAATCTAACTAAAAAAAAATATAATTCCAAAAATCCCAAATTTAAGATAAATTTGCATCCCTGTTACACAGTCTGGCATTGGGTTTAATTATTGTTTTTTCAATTTTATAAATTGCACATTCAGTTTTAAGGTTATTGTTTAAAAATGGCAAAACCACACAAATCAGTATCTTAAACTGTAAATAGAAAGCTTGCAGTCACTATAGCAATTATACAGTACATAGGCTTGTGCGTTGAATGTGACAATGTGTTGCTCACCCACAAGATGGCAGCAAAAACCTACTTATTAAGACGCGGCGTATTTCACACGGTATTGCATTAGTCTTCCAACAGATGGCAGTAAAACATTTATTACAGAACCGCGCCTACAAGCGTCTTGCGCTTGTATGAGCAATGTTGAAGGCTTACTGGAAGAGAACTGCTGTGTGTGTGTGTGTGTGTGTGGTGTGTGTTGTGTGTGTGTGTGTGTGTGTGTATGTGTGTGTATATGTTCTCAGTGTGTGTCACACACATACACACACACACACACACACACACACACACACACTTTTGTTTTGTATTTTTATTTTTTTTACAACAAACACTCTCAATTAGGTTTTTTTTTCTGGTCAAATGTATATTTTATTGTGGTAAAATGTTTTGGTAAAAAGCCTGAAATTAAAAGTAGGACTACATAATAGTGCCTCATAATAAACTGAGGTCTGAGTGATGGCAGACATTGAGGTTTACAGTTCTATTAACAACCCTTGTAGGTGACAAATCGTTGATTCACCAACAATAAATTAAGAGGCGGCATTTAAATATCAGCATATTGACAATCTAAACCTTTTTTAAAGTCATTAAAGAAAAATAAGAGACATAAAACAGTGTGAGTTACAGATGACATATTTAGCCTTGTGCATTTATAAGTCAGGGCAGGGGAAAAAAAATCATCACTGAAATTCATCCAGGTCAGTGCTCTCAGAAGAATACAATCCAGCATGCTGCAAACACCATCTCTCATGTGTTTGTGTCCACTTATGTTTCTTTTACACTCTTAGGGGTCTTTACTGTCCAAAGCAGAACCTCTCCATCTTCACTCTCATCCTGCAGACTAGTTCAAGTTTCTACCAGTTCCACCAACATCTGTCCATAAGCACTGAATCAGCACAAAATTCCAGCTCAAACTACATCAGATGTCCAAAGAAGAAATAATCAGCAGATGTCCCAGCAGCAGATCACGTCCCGGAGGCTCGTAGACCCTGTTTCTGCATGACGTTCCAGAGTTTGTGGAGGTTGGACTGAGTGATGAGGTCGTCTGGTTTGAGCTGTAGCGCACGGAGGTAGTTGCTCTCAGCTTCCTTCAGCTTCCCATTAAGATGGAGGATTGCCCCGAGATTCATCAGAGCTGCTGGATACTGGGAAAACAAGAAAGAAAGAGACACAGAAACAGATAATCAGGATAAAGATGGCCAAATAATTTGGTTTAAAAATAAAAGAAAAGTATACAAATCTGACAAGTATGATGGAATATGGTGCTTTAATTTTGTTATTAAATATTTAATGCATGTAAAAGAATCAGTTCTGCCAGGTCACTTCATAACATCTAATAGAGTGGCTACAGAAGGTACTTACATCAGGTCTTAAATTAGCTGCCTTCCCATAATACCTTTCAGCTGCATCATTCAGACTGGCCTGTCTGTGGACAAACAAACACATTAAGTTATTATTACTACTTTATTAGTAATAAAATATTGTATTATTATTATTATTATTATTATTATTATTATTATTATTATTACTAGTGTTTGACAAGTGTTAGACAATAGAAGTATGGTATTAACAACAACAAGTGTTTGACAATAGAAAATCAGTATTTGGCAAGTAGCTGTGGATGAAACAAGTGGAGTCCATCTCCAAACCTCCTGAAACTAAAATTGTGCAGATGTAGTTTTGGGTTTGCTGAACACCACGTCAAACTCAGAACTGTCCAGCTCTGCAGCTTTCTGAGCCATCGCTGCTGCCTCTCCCAGACGAGACTCTTCCAGCAGAAACTGACCTGACAGACAAGAAAGAAAGAAAGAAAGAGGAGCTCACAGGATTGAAAACAACTCAAACACAGCAGGACAGAAGCCCACAGGTCGAACAGTCAGAGCTCAGTGCAGATATGAGAGACAAAGAAAGGAAGAGTGGAGGATGAAGGACATGAGGCATTGTTAACCTCAGTATATAAAAATCAATATATCAGTATATAAAAATAATAACAATATATAATATTCTTAAAAGAATTCTAAAAACATTTATTGACAAATTCTGTATAATAATAATAAACAGGAAAAAAAACTCTTTAATAATAATAATAATAATAATACATTTTATTAAAAAATTAAAAAAGATAAATGGTGGAATATTTAAAGACACTATCATATAAAATGTTAAGTGCATTTAAACAGTTTATCAAACAAATTAGAAGTGAAGCAAACCAATCAGAAAGCAGATTGTACCGTAATGCATATAGCAGTTTCCTCTAGCAGGATCCAGCTCTATTGCCTTCAGGAAGTAATGCTCTGCTTCAGACTTCTGTCCCTGTGGAGAAATTAAGAAATAATTACACCTGCACCCAACATTATTAATGAAGGGACACAATCATAACCAGATCCTTTAAATCTGTGCTATATATGATGCTAGACGTTATCAAAGTGTGGGAAAGTATAACTTTTTATGGTTAGTACACTTTCTAATAAAGTACACTTTCTTTACAGTTCAGTGTTACCTTTGCATATGTTCTTGTCATAAGCAGCGAGGTTATATTATGCTTAATTCACTGAACGGTTCTGTGGCAAACACTTCTGATAAGAGGATAAAGAAATACCTTGGAAAGCTGTTCATGCTCTCCTTTGCTACGGTTCCTGAAAAGCATTCAACTACATCCAAGAACGTTTATCAAATGTACAGGCCTATAAGTCAAGGTTTCAGAAAGCACTAAATGGCTTCAGATTTGAATCCAAAAGGGTAAATACAAAACAAGCTATTATTTTAGCCTCAACCCGCGACTTAATCTATGATCTAAAGCATTAAATTAGCTTTAGAGGTTTTCATGGACATATTTCCAATAGAAGTTCAAAACGGACTTCGGAACACAAGGCTGGACAGAAAAGTAAAACAGAACAGTAAATGTCTGAATCGTTCAAGTACAACATGCCATAACTTCAGTCATTTTGTCTGATGCTGTCCTGACCGTTTGACACAGAGTAACCCAGCTAATACACTGCAGTTCCTCGACAGCTGGTCAAAAGTTCACCAGTAACCTGTTTTCAATAAGGAAAGAGAGTAATTACATTAAGCGCGGTGCTTGAGGGATAATAACTGGTTTTAAGCTGTTTATTAAGCGGACAGGCCAGTGAGGGGAATTTAAAGCAAGCAAACAGGTTTGAGGCAACAGTCTGGACTCTTGACCAGTCGTGCCGGGACACAAACCTAAATCAGATTAGAGGGAGGATATGAGATATCACGTCCTGGGGGGGGACGCAGCTGCTCGACCTTTCTTCATCACCCCTCTCCATTTACATCATAGTGGTCAGAGAGGAAAATATCACTAGCGACTGGACGACTGTTATATTATACAGTGTATACAGATTTTTAAATGTTTTAAAGGCATCATAACAGTGATGTTGATGTCTGAGAGACATTTTTGTGTTAATGTTCCTCTCAAGGACAAAGCAATTAAAAGAAACCTCAGCATTAAGAGGCCAATGAAGGGTCATCTGTAACTCGAATGATTTTAATAACCAGGTATCTTTGGACTCTTCTTTCCACATGGTCTGCCCTTTTCAAGTTTGAAATGAAAGCTGAATTTATTTAATATTAAATTATGCTTTCACAAATCCATTTAGCTTCAGGTTTTTACATTCATATTTAAAATTTAATAACAGCAACAGTGAGTTAAAAATACAGCAGAAAAGCCTGAGACCACTAGTAAAAATGCTTCTATTTTACCGAAACATAACATAATAACTCTTGGTTTAACCATTGCAATTTTAAGTGCAAGTAAATAAATAACTACATTTTTGGTTTAAATCTTACTTTATAATTACAGATTTTCAATGCGGTCTCGTACTTTTAGACACCACCACTATTATGTTTTATCTTCCACATGTTATTCACAATGACCGTTTGGCAGAAGAAAAGCTCACAAACACAAAGGGGTAATAATGCTCTTGTCAGCTTGACTCACCATGACAGACAGCAGTTTTCCATAGGTCAGGTGGGCAGGAATATGGTCAGGTTTTGCCTTCAGTGACTCTCTGTACCAATGCCCTGCCTCCTCTAGATTATTCAGCCTCATATATGCCTCACCTGTGGGCCAAAGTCAGAAGGACGTGTAAAATTACATAGAATTATTTGCACTCCATGCCATCAAATCAAATGCAGAGACAAGCATGTCATGGGATGAGTTTGAGGAGTTATGGATAACTTTTGCAATACCAAGGCCCTGTGTTTTACTCCCTAGGAAATGCATGTGTTAATAAAAAGTACACCTTGAATGGACTCTAAAGTTACTTTGGATAAAAGCATCTGCCAAACAAATAAATGTAAACTCATCACATCTCCGGACACTGAATCAGTAACACAAGGGCACATTATTTATGTATCAGATTCCAGTCACATCTCCAGATGTCTTTTTCATCCTAATAGAAGTAGAGGAGGAGTACTGTGGTATAAAACTGCATAGAAAAAAAAAACATCGGCGATGGTGTAAATATACATATGGGTGCTGAAGAACACTAAAAACATTTTAGGACATCTCAATCCAAGCAGCATCTTCAAGAAATGGCTAAAAACACATCTCATCCATCCACACTTGACTGTCTAACACTAGCACTCTCTATTCTATTTCTGTTTTATTTAATTGTTTTCTTGACCCTATAACACTTGCATTCTCTATTCACGATTAACTTTTTTAATCTAACTACTTTTCTTTTTATTAAAAAGAAATTTGACCTTCTAACACTAGCGTTCTCTATTTTGTTCTATCCTATCTACTTGTTTTATTTTAATTTTTTTTAAACTTGCTACATGTACTGCATTAGACTAATCGAGACTTGTCATTGCACTTACATATTATTGGTCTTTTGTTAGTTTTGATCGCTTATATTGTGTTCATTTGTAAGTCGCTTTGGATAAAAGCATCTGCTAAATGACTTAATATAAATGCAAATAATTTATTTAGAGTGTTATGTAAGTGTTTTTGAATCTCAGATAAAAACACCTGAATGCACTGAGAAATAAACACTGACCCATCATATTGTACAAACTCTGTGGCGCAAACTGTCGTGGCATTTTCTGCACAGCCTCTTTATACATGGACAGCGCCTCCTAAGGACGACAAATAAAAACCACCAGTTATAATGTGACAATGAGAACTGTTAATTAAGAACAACCATGAAACAATTCAAACAAGAACATGATTGCATCCATCTAAACTGATAATGCATGCAGATACTGATGAATACTGTACCTCGTGCTGGCCCTGCTCATGAAGCAGTTTGCCGAGGTTGTACAAGCAGCTGGTGACGGAGCTCTTGTGGGCATGAGGGTCCTTCAGGTTCTCATCGGGGATGTCAGCGCAAGTGTGAAAGGTGCGCTTGGCCTCTTCGATATTCCCCTGGGAGACCAGGATGATGCCCACATTCAAGTATGCAGCTGTGCAAGAGGACAAAAAGGAGAAGTAATTAAAAAGAGACTGAATAAACAAAATTGCACATACTTGTACAAATGAAAGCCTGAAAACAGACATTTACTCCAGTAACAGACTCTTTGCTTGTTCAAAATTGTGAAACTGAAAAGCTGAACTCACAGGCCAGAGTCGGTCTGCTCCCGATGGCCAGTTTGTAGTAATGCAGAGCCTCGGAGAATCGCTCACTCTCCTGTAGCAGCAAACCACTGCATGAAATAAAGCACACATTGCTTTTAAGCTTGAGAAATTACATGTGAAGTAAGAGGTTGGTACAAGGACCAGAATGTGACAAAGCATTGAGGCTCCTCTCCAGGGTTAATGAATGTTAGAGGTGTCTCATGCCTTTTAAAGCCTGCAAATAAGAACTAATGAAATCCCGTCACATACACAAGCCCTGAGCGAGAGATACAGCAAACACTTTCACTGCTCCTTAACCTCCAACTCTCGTTTTCTGAATGCTAAGTATGACTCTCCCAGTACAAAGTATCTTAACTATTCTTTGCAATTTTGGAGGCAACCTTCAAAAAAATGAAATGCTCTGTAGTTTTGAGCAATGAGCAATATTATGGCACATATCCATAATTGTGTACAACTGCTCATGTCTGTTGCCCTGCACGCCATGTTAATGTGATTTTGGCAGTTCCCACTGACAACTGGCTCAGATAAAGTGCTGTATGACCTTGACAAAACCAACACCCCCAAATACTGTCCTGTGAATACAGTAAGAGAGAGAGTAAGAGAGCTGTGCATTCTACCATCCAAAATACTTTGCTTATTTCTGGTCACCAAATGAAACAAAACAAAACAAAAAACACAAAACAAAATGAAATGAAAGGGAAAAAAACAAACAAAAAAAAAAACAAGACTTTTGTTTAATGTTACATATTAAATTTATTTATACATTTATTTTTAATCTAGCTAACACAAGCAAAAAACGTTTGAAAAAAAAAATCTGGATACCTTCTGGGTGTTAAACATTAGTAGACCATTTTCATGATTAACATGATAAATCCACTAAAAATCACCACTGCTAGAAAAAGACTCAAAAAGGTGAAGTTATTTCTGAAAGAAAAGAGGTTTAGTATCATTTGTTTTCAGAAGCCAATAGGTTGGATATTTTTATTCATTTATTTTATCTTGATATATATGCAACCTCATTCAGACATATTAAGTGTGGCATAAAAAAACATGTCTGTGTTTGTGTACTCACAGGTTGTAGAGCATATCTGCCATATTTCCACGGTAATAAAGAGCATTTCTATATGCTCTCTCTGCCTCAGTCATCTTTCCCTTGTTCTTCAGAACATTACCCAGGTTACCCCAAGCTAAAAGGAACAAACAAAATAAATTTCACTAGTATTTACTTCGGCAGTACTACCATATCTGATGTCGCAAGATTCAAGCTCTCCAAACTCACCTTTAGCAGGGTTTACAGCAATGCCAGACCTGTACAGCATCTCCTCGCTCTGCCAGTCCTGGTTCCTCCTCCCAGTCTTCAGGCTGTAGAGAAGCAGCAGACCTGCAGCACAGCTCAGCAGGAACGCTCTGGAGCGTCTCGACCTGCAGCGAACAAACATGCTCCTCATCCCTACAGTCACGAGCAGACAGAAGCCCATACTGGGTATGTACAGCACCCTCTCGGCCACCACAAAGCCCACGTAGAAGAACACATTAGTGGCTGGGATGAAGGGCAAAACCAGCAGCCCGAGCGAAAAGACCACCACACTCTCTGTGGCTGGAATGGATTTTTGAGGTGCTTTGGGTGGTTTATGATATCCATTTCTTTTGGGGGAGTTTGAGTCCCTGTAGTGATTGTCATCATGATTATGACTGTATCCATTAGATGCTGACTTTCCATTGCTCATATGTGATTTTCCATTGGTGTCACTGATTTTAGAGGACTGCAGCGATGGGTTTCTCAAGCCAAACCATGAGAGAAGAGCGAATCCTGAGTAAAACAAAACCGACTGAAGGTTCCGCCAATCAGTGATGGATCTAAGCAGAGGAATTGCATCCATTGACCAATCAAAGCTGAGTTTGTCAGGGCAAAGGAGGAGCCAGGCATTGACAGCTGGCAGGTACAGGAAAGTGAGCACTCTGGTCAGGAAGTGAGGCGAGTCAGCTGCAGGGTTGTCAGAGTTGGAGAAGTTTGGAGGCTTGTTGCCCATCCAGTAAAACCGAATTGTGAGAAGAATCATCCCCCAACCAACCAGCCATGCTAGACTGACCAGCAACCTCATGTTCTTCCTCTAGAAATGAAGAGAATGAAATGCATCTGTTAAGACACTTTTAATTTGTCCAGTAACAACATTTAACAGTGGACATAGTTTCATAACAGAAGAACTGTAATTTTTTTAGTCATGAATAATCCCACCACAATATAATTTCCACCACATCTCACATGATTAATTGTGTTTAACGCCATTTAGAGATTGAAAAAAAAAACAATGGTGGAAATGACATTAAACTTTCAAAAAGAACTTTGAGGCAAAATTGTTTGGAGTGGTGAAAATACTCTTCATTTCGATTATTTTTGCAAAATAAATACTGAAGTGTTTTATTTTTCATCTCTCTGTTTATCAGTTTTAAAAACATAATTCATATTTAATGATATAAGGACTAAGGAATGATATAAGGACTAAGGAATGATATAAGGATTAAGGAAAGGAAAGGGAATATAAGGGAACTCTAAGGAAGGGATAGGGAAAGGAAAAGGGAAGGGAAGGAAAGGAAAAGGGAAAAGGGAAAGGGAAGGAAAGGGAAGGGAAGGGAAGGGCAAGGGAAGGGGCAGGAAAAAGGGAAAAGGGAAAAGGGAAGGGAAGGGAAGGGAAGGAAAGGGAAAGGAAAGGAAAGGAAAGGCAGGGCAGGAAGGGAAGGGAAGGGAAGGGAAAGGGCAGGGAGGGAAGGGAAGGGAAGGGAAGGGAAGGGAAGGGAAGGGAAGGGAAGGGAAGGGAAGGGCCCATGGCACATTAAAAGAAGAAAAAAAACCCTTTGCATTTATACTACATCCTGCATACTGAACAGTTCTTTGAGTGTAAAATTGAAAATCTTTTCTTATATAAATGGCTCTTTGGGCACAGCATGACAATTGACAGAGTGCATACTGGGGAAGTTGAGCTCAAAGACCGGTGAAATTAGATGCCACAAATATCGATTCCTTTATTTCACACACAACGGGCCAGAAACTTATGGACTAAAGCCACAATAGATCCTCTGCTCCCACTGAGCGTGACACTTCAATCTATGGCTGAGGGTTGAACTAAATGGCACTTTTTCATCACCTGTTTTTGTTCCCGCTCTTTTGTACTAAACTGTAAAATCAATCTTAGATTGGAGATGACAAAGATCATATCAAAGGAGATGTGAAAGACAGTCACTAGACAAATAGCAATTTTCCTGCAGGAAAATATTCTTCTCTGCTTATAAAGTTAGTAACTAAAACAAAAATACACACTGAATAACCTCTGCATTTAGTGCAAAATCCAAACAGAAATAATCAGGGCGTTGGAGGACGTTGATGAACTGAACTCATTATGCTGCAGAGGACAAAGGAAGTGCTTGTTTTAGCTGCTGCTAATCACGCCACTCGTGAGGAAGGTTGTGGGTTTGCAGCCTTCTCCATTGGGACACTGCCCAAATTCAATCAGGGTCTTTCAGTTTTTAACATCAAGAAAAAGGTAGGAGCATCATCAACAGTAGACCTACTACAGTCTAAGTAACATCAATATATATAATACCTCAGACAGTTCATGCATCTAAAAGTCATTAAATACCAGAAATGAACTGTATTCAAGGAAATGTGAGATCTACAGCATCATTTCACAGCTGAATTTCCTGTCACAGCAAAAATGCTGCCACATTAATCAAATTGTTGACTGTTATGCGCAAATCTTCCCACTCGCACAACATTGAGACAAACGAGCCAAAATATTGTGCGTCATCGTTGAATTATCTTAAAAGAGACTATGAAAAATTTCTTGTGAAGCTTGAAAGATTCATTTACCTCACTAATCAGTCTATCAACTTTTTGCATTTCCCCCTTAAAAGTTTTTTTTTTTTTAATTTTCTGGAATAAGACAGGTCGACTGGTGGTGTGGAGATCCTGCACTAAACCAGCAGCCATGTGCTATTCAGAAAAAGGGCAGAATGCATTCCAGACAATCACCAGAGCCTTATCTCATCTCCGTCCGATTAGAGAGCAAATGGGATGAAAAATTGCCCTCTATCTGCATTGTGCACTCATATGGCCAAACCTCAAAACTAATCTACAGCGTATTGTTTTAGACTCACACCGCATTCTGCTCAAATCGAAGCAATATCATATATCAGGGGTGTTTGTAGCCTCTGGAATATCAATGAGGGCACCCTATCTGTTTTCATTACCCTGATACGCATTCATTACCGCATGAATTTAAAGTCTAAGATGCATGGCATTAAATATGCAAAGTCAGAGCCTCGCTGTTCAAAAGCCATTTCAGAAGATCCTGTGGGATCTTTTATTGTTGACCATTCCTTCTGCATTTAATGAGGCCCCTCTGAAGCACTGAAAGCCAATGAGCTGGTTTTACACCATGGGACTAAGAGTAAACGAGAAAGTGCTTTGATAAAGAGAAAGAGAGGAAGTGAGGGCATGGTTTCCTTTCCTCTCTACTCTTCCTCCTCATCCTCCTTTCTCTCCCTCTGTTTGCGTTCCCATGCGCTCGTGGCCGTCTGGAGGGTTTGTAATCTCTCCCTGTCGCCCCTCTTGTGCGCCTCGTGATTACCAGCAAGAAAAGCCGGAGACATGGGCAGAGAGGCCACGATAAAGAGCCCAGATGTGCAGCGGGGTTGGCATCTGTGTACAGAGTCTGGACTGGTAAGATTACCCTTGTATTATTGTCTGGAGACGGGTGCAGGAGAGCTGTAAAAATTCCCATTTATTATAATATTGATAAAAAGGGACATTTAAAGATTAGCTTTGTATATTGTACAGAACACATCATGAGTTTAAGTGTGATAATTCCCACAGAATCATTGCACTAAACGGCTAAATGGCATTTGCCATAATGCAACACTTACCATCTGTCTGTTTAATAATGTAACCTTAACAGGACAAAACACAGTAAAATACTCCTTTATATAAAAATGTCAACAAGTAAAAGCCATTTTGACAGTTCCTTTATTTTCCAAGACATTATTTTCAAGAACATTTAAGTAATAGTTAAAGTATTGTTATTATTATTATTATTATGAATATTTAGTTTTTTTATAACTATTTTTTCCAGTTTTAGTTACATTTTGTGTTTTTCTTTATTGCAATCTAGTAATTTTAGCACTTTACATTTAACTTATATCAGTAACTTACCAAGACAACATTGTAATTTATATATAATAATAATAATAATAATAAAAATAATAATAATAATAATAATAATAATAATATAGTTTTTATTTTATTTCAATAAATTTTTTTAACCTGGAGTCACACCGATTTCACTTTTGTTGGAAAGGCACTTACAAGCCTAAAGGTCTATACTCAACAGTTTCATCATAACATTACACTAAAACATAAAAGACCGACTCATTTTCTAAGACATCTGGGTAATTTTCTTGCATTACAAAAATCCATTTAGCAAGATGGATAGGAACTTTGAGCATCAAGTATTCAAGATTTAAGCTGAAATACATTTAGACTGAACTCTGGATACATAAGTAAATATATAAAATTATATTTTATATTATAGGTTTCAGGACCTAGTTTTGTACCACCTCATTGCACCGGTTGCATTTTTGCTTGGACTTTAGGCAGATTCACACAATGAGAATCAGTTCTCACCTTCAGCACCATCATTACCGCTTGCCGGAGTCTCAGACGATGCACAACACAGAGGTCATAAACAGCTGAGACGGCCAGAACAGTGACTCCCTGCTCCTTCCACAGTAAAGCGGCCGCAGCAGCACCCAAACTCCCAGCAAGCCAGAGCACTGGCCGCCATTCAACCCTGTCCGAGTGTGCTGTGCTGGCCCTGAGACAGCAGTACTGGGCATAACAGATCAGAGACAACAAGAAGCAAAAAGCTGCACCCACATCTGCTCGCCCCACCACCCCAGCTACTGCTTCAGTGTGTATGGGATGAGAGGCGAAGAGGAGACCTGCCAAAAGGCTCCAGGGTCTACCACCCAACAGGGGACGAAAGAATGCAGTGAAGAGTGCAGTGACGCAGCAGTGCAGGCCCACATTGACCAGGTGGTAGCCCCGGGGGTCCAAGCCGCCCAGGGCATAATTGAGGCGGAAAGATAGTGTGCAGAGGGGGCGGAAAGACTTGTGGCTGCCGCTGTGGGTGAGCAGAGTGCCCCAGAAGTCATCATACAGGATGTTCGTCCATGGAGTGTCTGGTAGGAGGTCTTGGTTGGTTTTGATTGCTCGGCTAAAGAATATGGAAAGAAAAAAGAAAGACAAAAAAAGGTAACAAGATAGGTGCCATACTACATAAAAAGACATTTAGAACATTAACACTATAAAGGTGGCATAAACTTGGTGTTTACAATAGGACTGTGCAATTAATTTGCATGCGATTGATTCATCTGTGATTATGAACGCGATATTGCCTAGCTTGTCAGTGAACTATGGCTCTGTGTAGTAAAGGCCACTCCATCTGAAAGCAGGTGATGGCGATTTTTTAATTTATTACTGACGAGATGCGAATGACACGCAATTAATTGACAACCAACCTAATTGTATTAATTGCATTTTTAATTACTGAGCCCTAGAGATGTGAATGACAGTCTTTACAGTTTTAAAGACATGATTTCAAACCATTATTTTATTTTACACAAATACTGCATAGAGTAACATGAAAAGTTTATAATATTTGAAATCACTTGTATCCCAAGACTATTAACAGAGGGTTTTTATGTAAATATGTATAAAATAATAAAAAAAATAAGTTATT
Organism: Cyprinus carpio; assembly: GCF_018340385.1. Taxonomy (NCBI): domain Eukaryota; kingdom Metazoa; phylum Chordata; class Actinopteri; order Cypriniformes; family Cyprinidae; genus Cyprinus; species Cyprinus carpio. Next base: position 92,453 of record NC_056600.1, on the reverse strand, counting down.
TAAAAGTATAAAATAAAATAAATAAATAAAGTTTTAATATAATGGCATCCTAATGCAGCTTTTCTTCTCTGTAATACTGCAAGTGCTGTAAATTGAAATAGCACCTGTGAACTCATTGTATTTCACAGTGTTTTAAATAAAGCCATCACTATCCTGCTGTCCCTGCAGTGACAGTAGCACAATATATGCGCTTTCTTAATGTATTCACCGGTTTAATGTATTCTTTTCATTTGTGATTGGCAATGATGTGTGAGTGGAACTGATTTGAATATTTAAATTACAATGATCTCCAAAGGGTGAGAGATTGAAAGCCAAGGCCACGGGGGGATGAACATGGGCACATTTACTGTATCTCAGAATACAAAAGAATGAAAAGTGAGGCCAACGAGGCTCTATATATCCAAGAAATACAATAAAACAAAAGAAAATCAGAGGGGAAATCTTACAGTAGCTAGAAGACAGTGATATGGAATGCAATAAACATCCAACAAAAATACATCTTAAAAAAATAAATATACCCCTCCCCCCACCCCCTCAAAAAATAGAGAGAAAGAATAATACTTTTCCAGTCTGTTTCAGTGGTAGTTAATACATCAAGCCTTCAGTACAATTGGCGCAGTTTCCTGTGACCCATATCTCTGTCTATAGAGCTCTCTGTGACTCCATGAGAAAGCCTGCACTTGTTTTCAACTCAGGAAACACAATGCTGGGAAAGAGAAGAGATCGACGGCCGCCATCACGCTATGACCCCTGCAGTGAGGTCACAAACCATCAGACGCCACATTTCACAACCGTTACTCCACATTTTGCCATTTTCTTTATTGCATTGACAGTCTATTCAAGTGCCAAGTGAAGAACAAATACAATTAAAATGCATAATATATATAATTCTATAATATATAATTCATAACAAATATATTTAATAAAGAAAATTCTTTAACATTATTATTTTTTTTATTATATTAGATTACACCATATTAGATGAATCTGTGTAGCCCTTTGTGCATTTCTAGACAGTAGATCCTGAATGTTTCAGAAATGGACCACAGTGTTTGCAAACAATTGTACATTATTAATTCTTATCTGGATTTATGTAGGTACTTATGTCATGTACATTTGATTATAAAGTAATCTTGTTCTAATTGGGCCACGGCAAATCAGATTACTTTGAATATAGTTTGGTCCATTATAAACAGCTTTGCTCCGAGGTCATAACTGAAGGTATTAGCAAATAGCATGTACTGCTCTAAAACTATTACAAACACACTCAGAAGCAAAAGATGTATATAGACAAACAAACTTACCCTGTGTTTTTAGATTTTGTGTGGTCCAGTTAAATTTATATAACCCAAGATGCTCATCAGTAGACAGCTGTGACAGTGAGCACTTGAGTGTCCCCAAAATATTTAAGTTTTATAGCAAAAGTCTATGTCTCCACTTACCATTCCTTATTTGACCCAAAGATAAGCAGTGCCTGAGAAAGCTGGTTGTTTTGAATAGCAGTAATGAGGCTGAGTTATGTTATGAGGTTTATCTGTGGACCTTGAGTAGGAAAAACACTCAAGTTGTGATGGCCTGTAAATTTACGTTTTCTTAAAATCCAGAAAGCATCATTTGTCTCCTTGAGGGACTGGAAAAATGCAGTCCTATCTTGGAGCATCTATCCCTGTTCATTGGCAACACACTTTACACCACATACATTTGAAGTTTTCAGCTTCCAGTGTTTATCATCTCTGTAAATCACTCGTGAGTCGCCTCACAAAGCCTCTCAGTCACTGAGAGTTCAGAAGGTTAATGCAGTTGACTGTGAGGGTGGCTTGATGTTCAGTCATTATTCAATTCCAACATAGCCTGTGCTATGAAAGTAATCGGATTGAACGTGCAATTTAGTGTACAAGGAGAAGTCATGTTGCACATTGTTCATAAGCAGTTATGTCTCATTGCAGTTTCTTGATGTTTAGTATAATCGGTGGGTTTAATAATCGGTTAGTTTTGCAAAATATATTTTTTGTAGTTTATGTTTAGACTAGTTTTAGTTGTAAACATTGCAGGAAATAAAATACATAAATATTTTTGTTGATTTAAATTATTATTATTATTATTATTATTATATTAATAATAATAATAATAATAATAATATTTGCATAAATAAACTGTTTGTATGAAATTGTTATATTCACAAATAAAATAGATGTTATAATAAAGATGATGATGATGATGATGATGGTGATATTATGATGATGATGATGATGATGATGATGATTATTATTATTATTATTATTATATTAGGATTATTATAATATTTTATTATTGTTAATTTCTATAAACTTTTCATTTTTTTATTACAAACAAAATTATTATTACAAATTATTGCATCAATACTAAATTATTATTATTATTATTATTATTATTATTATTATTAATTTTTAAAATATCTTATTCTACCGTGTCAAATAGCTAAAGTACAACACAATAAAGCAGATGTGACAAAAAATCTATTATAATTATTATTATTATTATTGTGTTTATTTATGTGTTCATTTGTATCAACACTTCATTACATACATGTATGATTACAAACAAGATTAATCACAATCATCATCATTAATAATTTTTGAAAGATGTTATTCTACCATCTGTCAAACAAAAGCACATAAGCAGATGTTAAGAAAAAAAAACACTGCATCACACCTCATATTGGCAGATTAGTGCCGAGCATTGGAGCGGGACAGAGCGGTTTTGCATCCCTGCACAGGGGAACATGGCTGCGGTATTAATCTGACGCTAACAAGATTACAGGCACATCATAGAGCCAGAGTATTTTAGGGGCACAAGTGGAGGACAAGGTCTTAATCACTTTAAACCTGTCCCAACAGAGATGTGTGCAACCCTTGTGTTTGTAGTTTTAACAAACTCAGTAATGAAAAGCAATCAGCTGTATGTCTTAAAAAATAAATTAACTAAAATCTTACTTAGCTTAACATGAAGCAGTGTCTATAAACACTGGTGTTTTCCAACAGATTCAAGCAAATCCCATTTGCAGTCTTTACAACCCCTTGCTGGCAAGTATTCATAAACGCTCTATAGAAAACAATTCTGGGGAAAATTGGCATCAAAAACACGCTCATAAATGTCACCGCATTCACAAATGCTGGACCACTATGATGGATTGGTTTCATTTCATTCATACTGGCAAGAGTTCCCCTATTTCTTTAAAGAAATCAAGTGTAAAAACATCCATTAGGCCACTAAGCAAAATTATAGTATGTGAAACATCTCCTCAACAGGAAATGACAACACAAAATATAGTTAAAAACTTAAAATACAGTCGCTAGCACATTAATTTAATCAATTCTTCACTGCATTCACTAAACACTATGATTTCTTAAGGTTTCACTGATATTTCAGATTTTTCTAATGATCTAAACCCACATCCACATCACCCAGCCCATATTTCAGTTGTTGAGGAGACGTCGGTGTTGTGTACAGTACACAACATCTGATATACATCATAAACTCATTAAAGCAGAAAAGCCTGATCCTGCTGATCCTTTCTCCCATATGGCTTCTGGCTATAACATCACCACCAAATCAATGAGCGCTCCACTTTTAATCAGAAGCAATATCTCATGTCATCCATCTACAAGGTTAAATATGCAACATATACACAACCAGTCAAAAAAAAAAAAAGAAAAAAAGGCTTATGATCTGAAGGCTTATGTTTAAATGCTTTAAATTAGATTTGTAAACCATATAAAGTGTCTACATAAGCATTTATTTACAACAAGAAACTTTTAATTGTTTGGTCACAACAATGTAAATTAAAGAAATTATTTCAGTATTACTGACTTTAATATTTTGACAATTAAAGGGCATCTTTTAACCAACAATAATCAGTTCAGTGCCACCATTCATCAACATACATTCACATTAAAGGCATCTATAGGGGTCATGCAGTGAACAAAAGCAAAAAACTGCAGTAAAGAGGCAGTGATCAAAGCTACTAGGCATTCACAGCTGGCCAGATGTTAAAGCCAACTATGGCATGAGCATTTAACTAGGCCGAGATCTTGATTAAGATTTAACCCTCTTGTCTACTGGAACTCATTCATGAGCACAAAAAACTTATAAGAGCCAATCGGAGTGCACATAGTTTTTTTTTTCCAGTCATCAAAGGCACTGGCAGACTGGGGTGGAGCAGGGAAACGGTAGTGTCCTTCAGTGCTGGACTCTTTCATCTGCTCAGAGAACACTTCCTGATTAGTCCAACAACAGCCAGAGGAGAAAAGCATGCCAAGAAGGCCTGTTACGAACATACAGCGACAACATGCAGTGATCCAGGACATTTAATTAGACCAAAATATAACAGCTCCTTGAATTTCATAATGTTAAAAACTGTGAAAAAATATGTTTTACCATAGACACTGCAAACCCATACATCAATAAATAAATAAATGAATAAAAATAACACTACTTGAAAATTAGATTTTTTTTTGCTAGAAAAAAAACTGCAAGACCGTAACATTTTTGGCAAGTTTCTCTTTAACAAAATAAATTAATAAATAATAATTATTTATAAAAGTAGATAAAAACTAGATACAGTGCCATCCACTAATATTGGCACTAAATATGAGGTAACACATATAGGCTATACTCCCTTACTCATTCATCATAATTCATGTAAGATCAAAAAACATACAGTAGTTGTAATGTGCGGCAAAAGGTTGTTGAGCTTCACAAAATGGGAAGCGGCAATACGATAGCAAAAGCACTGAAAATGGCCATTTCCACCAATAGGGCAATAATTAAGAAATAACAAACAACTGGAAGTGTTATGAATCAGCCTGGAAGAGGATGTGTGTCTATCTTGTCCCAATGCACTGTCAGGAAGATGGCTTGAGTGGCCAAAAAAATCTCAGAGAATAACAGCTGAATTGCAGCTGTGAAGTTAGTTGGGTCTTGGGGTCAGAAAGTGTCCAAAACTGCAATCCGACGTCACCTACATCACCACAAATTGTTTGAAAGGGTTTCTAGAAAAAAGCCTCTACTCTCATCCAAAAATAAACTCAAGCGTCTTCAGTTTGCCAGACTTTAGTGGAACTTCAAATGGAATCAGGTTCTATGGTCAGATGAATCCAAAATAGAGCTTTTGGGCAATAAACACCAGAGGTGGGTTTGGTGCACATAGAGACGTAGCCATATGGAAAAGTACCTTATGCCCACAGTTAAATATGGTGGTGGGTCTTCAATATTTTGGGGCTGTTTTTCTGCCAGAGGACCTGGACATCTTGTTAGGATATATGGCATCATGGACTCTACCAAATATCAACAGATATCAAATGAACACCTGACTACCTCTGCCAGAAAGCTTAAAATGGGTCATGGTTGGACAATGATCCAAAACATACATCAAAATCAACACAAAAAATGGTTTACTAACCACAAAGTCAAGGTCTTACCCTGGCGATCCCAGTCCCCTGACTTCCCATAGAAAAGTTGTGGGGTGAACTGAAGAGGAGGGAAGGATCGGAAGGATCTGAAAAGATTCCTCAGATCCCTTCCCCATATATTCTCCAAACTCATCAGTCAGGAGAAGATTCAGTGCTGTTATCTTGGCAAGGATAGGCAGCACAAAGTATTGACCAAAGGATGCCAAGTAATTGTGTCACACATATATTTAACAAAGATAATAAAATGTAGAAAAATAAACAAATAGAAAAAATAAAGAAAATAAATAAATACAAGGATAAAAAATAAACAGAATAATAGACAAAATTAATATATATTGTTACCCTAATTGAAGCATCACTATCTATTCTGCTTTTGAGAGAAACATACAGATTGCTCACATTCAAACTCAAAGAGACAGCAACTGCAGATAGAGGGAGAAAATAAATATGATGGCCCTCATACAAACAGCACTGACTCACAATCATTTTAACAAACCCAATGTGTATCTGTGATTCTTCTCACTTTGTCAACTGATCTGAGAGCTTCCTCGCTACAGCAGAACCGACACTCATCTTCAGCACGAGCCATCTGGGCTAATCCCAGAGCGATGTCATGCTAATGGAATAGCCATTTCACTCAGCACAAAGAAGTCTTGTTAGCTCAATGATGGATGATGTCCATAAGAAGCCCAGCGGCAGAGGTAGCCACAGAGACAACCGCAGTTAAAGGAAATCAATCCCTTATAAAACCACTGCAGTTCAGTCAATCAGACACATCGCCTGGCTGTACTGAGGATTTAAAATAGAGTATTTCACAGCTTAAAAGCTCTGACACTTAAATAAATCAAGCCTAATTGAGTAACTAATTAAGAAACTGAGAGCAGGTATGTTTTATATGCTCTGAAAACCATCAGAAGCACCACCACTTACATTTAAAAAATTTAAAGCACACTTAAATGTCCTTTAAATGCATTAGATAACAAAATAACCAATCAAGTAACCTCTACAAGCAAATAAAGGAGACCGTTTTTGATTTTTACAAATATTTTAAGTAGCTGGTGCCAAGTTTAGTTTATCTCACACAAATAATAAAATAAAAATATAAAAATAAAAATAAAAAAATATAAAATAATTATACACATTTTAACATTATTATATTATACATTAAGTTGGAAAACAAAAATACTTTACAGCTTTTGCAAACCTGCTACTGTAAAAGCCTGAAAAAGCCCTGATTTCCTCACTTCCCGTAGTCCAGACCCTGTAAAGTCTCACCGTCTGAATGCTGTGATGGATGTTGAGCTGCACATCTGGAAAAGTGTGAGCTTGAAGTGTTTCTTGGCCCTCCATCGAGGTGCTTTTAATGAAAATATATATGCAGGCCTAGCCTGCATATAAAATGTGAATGAAGCACAAATGCTCTTACCAGGCAATGACTGGAGCTTTAACAGTGATAGTTTTCATAACATAAATGGCTTCTATAAAATCCAGTTAAAGCTGGATTTATAGGGCCACCCAACCGGGCACCAGTGCCTGGATCCGGACTGTATTGCATTTCAACACAAATGCATGCTCAAAATGTACATTACAGGGAAGTAACCAGGCAGTGAAATATTATCAACTGCATATCCTGATCCCCATCTTCTGTTGTCTGGATAGGCAATAATTGAGTCTGAGGAGTTCATTAAAAGCTAATGTCTATACTGTCTACTCAGCGGTGATAAATGATGGCCCTGATTAAATTCTGACAGTGCCCGGTTCTCCCAGCAACAAACCACGTCTGTCTACTCACTGCCTTATCGTGCAAATCAAAATGTAATCTACAAGAACCACCCCAGGGACTGATGCTAATTTGATGCCACTTTTGAATTCGGTTGTTTCTAATGATCATAGATGGTTTTACTCCATTCCCCAAAATACATCATATCATATCACATCACATCGCATCACATTACATCACATAGAACAGGATTCCATAAGTTACTTCTGTAAGCAAAAAAAAAGTAGACAAATTTTGACTTTTTTTTTAATACTTAAGTAGCTGGTGCCAAGGTTAGTTTACATCACTCTTAAAAAAAATAATAATAATAAATGCGATAAAATATCAAACCAAGTAACTTTTGCAAGCAAATACACTTAACACCTTTTTGTTGCCATTTTTACAATTACTTTAACTCTGAGGGTAGCTGGTCTCAAGTTCAGTTTATCTCACGATAGATAGATGACATATCTAGATGACAAACTTTTTTGTAGTTGTTTTTCACTATAATCTTTACAATATATATTTATATAAAAATTCTTACTCTGTATTTCATTTATATCTTGCTCTCATCTTGCATCTTTATGATACATGTCTGGTGTTATCAGGAGGAGCAAGGTAAGCTGGTTATCTGGATGTCACAGTGACCTAAAAAGCTCCCACCTGCTCGAGGAGAAGACAGCTGAATGTATTCAGACTCCAGTGGGGAACAAGTGTAAAAGTGAAGTGTACAGATCCATAAATGAAGAACAGCAGGTCCTTTTGGAGCTCCTTCATTGTCCGACTGCCCCAGACTAGTCATTAAAAACACAAAACTCACAAGAACGAGAACAAAACAGAGAATGAGGGCAAAAAGAGCCTAGATCTATTCATCACATTCCATTCTTCATCTGTGTTCTCATCCAATTCTCTTTGACCTCTCTTTCTCTTTTTGTAACACTTTTCAGGACATCCACTAATTGGCAAGCAGCCAGTTGTGTCCCACAACAACCTCTTCCTCTAAAACGCCACACAAGCTCCCAGAACAGCGAACACTCAAAGGCTTATGCATGTTAGAAATCTGCAATGGTTTGAATTACAGCTTGTGTAATATTCCACTCATCTGTCACTTATTCTTCTATTAAACACCACAGGCAATCTTCACTGAGTGAGGCAAGAAACGATGTCTTGTAAATAAGCATCTAAATGTTTTCAGGAACACAAATAGAACTTCAGACGAAGTTGAGAGTACAATGAGGAAAAACAGTCATTTAGAGCATTTAATGCAGTTTATCAGCCAATATCTTTGAGTTCTGGTTATTTATAGGAGACAAAACTACAAATAAGCACACTTGAAGGACTTGACAGCCAATCAGCATCCACTCGACTTTATAGAGCACAAGCATTTAAAACAGCAGATGGTGGTGGGGGGGGGGGGCGCTTGTCAACGTCTTGCATTTTACTTATAGTAGTTTCAGCTTTTTATTAGATGAAACTGCTACTATTTTAACATCTTAAATGATTTTATAATAGGATCACTTTGTTTTCAGATTTAGAGGTGCACACCTTTAATACAAAACTGAAACACCGTTTCACTTGGAATTGGAATTTTATGGTTGTAGGATGTGATTTGGGTTTGGAATTGGAATTCACATTTGATTTGAGATGAGAGGGGTGGGATGTAATGTCTAAAATTAGGAGGAAACGAGACAGACAGAAAGATGGGGGAAAAAAAGAGTGAAGAGATTTGATTGTGGCTAGACGTACTGCTGGATCATAGTATTCTAACTTGTGCACTGCAAATCTTTGCAACATATTGAGCGGTAGAATTGTCCATTTCATCAAAAACTGACAGATGGTGTCTGAGAACGGCCATGAATGTCATATCGGAGAGATATTCAGAGCTCACACACTCCAAGACAGATAAACACAGCAGGCAGGAGTTTATCTAAATCCCACTCTGAAATATGGTTTCTTTCCGTTTATTGAAATCAAACGAGGCCAGATAAAACACAAACTCCAGGACCTGATGGTGTGATGTTACTAGAGCCAGACACCGCATGAGGAATAATAGTATCTGTGAGCCGGATAAGAGAAAAACAGCATTGAGGAATGAGCAGGGGGTCCTTTTTCAGCTCATGGTTTCAAAAATATGTCTCAAATCAAGTTAAAATCGAATGTAAGGTAAACATTACATTCTCATCATTTATGAAAACTAGATTTGAAAAAACTAGTCAGTTTAGAAATCATGAGACTCATAGCAGAGCTGGGTAAATTACAAATTGCAGTCTGGTGCTGATTACAGATTACACATTGAAAACTGTAGTTAGTAATTTAATCTAGGTTACTCATTTTAGGTAATGTATTTGGACTATTTTAAGAATACTTTTAGATTACTTTTTAATCAAACTTGTTTTAAATGTACAATTAAACGTATTGATATACAAAAGCAAAGGGAAAGAAAATATATTTTTTTAATATTATCAACATAAAATGTATTAAACATTACTTTATAGCAGGAAGTGGGCATAATGTAAGAACTGCAGATGGTTTGTGAGTTGATAAAAAATAAAAACTTAAAAATTTTTATAAAAATGTAAAATAAAAATAATTTGAACACTTAAAATGTTTACCTGCCTGTCAATCTGACCATTAACGACATCGGAGAACTGTAAACATGCAAATAGACTGTTAAATTATTTGAAATAAATTACTCAGAGGCATGAAGTAAATATTATATTTTAAGGGGTTTGGCTGATAAAAAAAGGGAATCCCTGCATTATATGAAAAAAAAAAAAACTATATACGTGAAAAAACTATGGCATTTAAAAATTCAAAAGAAAAAAAAAAACGGAGAAAATAAAAAGAATCATGAATCATTTACTGTGATTGGGTGAATAATATGTAATCATGTAATCCATAAAAAGTAACTGTAATCTGATAATGAGCATTTAAAAAAATAATACTAACAAGTACTTAATTTTGGAATCGGATTACATAATCCAGATTATATGTAATCAGTTACTACCCAGCACTGATGGTTAGACATCACAACCATGAACATATAAACATATGACAAACCAATCAAAACAGAGGTCATTTACATAAACGTACAGTATGTATAGTAAAAGGTGGTAGAAAATGGACTTATAAAACACAAAATACAATGTGTGAACTTCAGGGAACACTAAATTCTGCAAAAACTCCACTCCTCACACAAACCCTCTGCACCTGAACAATAAATTAACTGTATCATCTGACCGGTAATGGCATTGCATAGCAATGAGAGCGCTGCAGACAGTGAACCTAAACAAGTCCTCATATCACTGAGATCTCTTTACACGGCAGGCGAAACGCTCTATGCGCCTCTTATCTGGGGGAAACACAGGAAAAGCAAACAGATTGCTTCCGGACTGGTGATGAATTGCAGACCCTAAAAAGATTTGAATAGGAATGAAATATGACCTGGATGTGGTTACTAATGATGCCCTATCGCTCAGAGCAGAATAAAATGAAAAACACAAAGCATTAGACATCGCCCCCTCCCTACACACACAGTATATCATTAAGATAATGTAGGCTGAGTGATGTAATACAGGTCATATGTATAAAACGATAAAGCTGCAGCTTTCCCTCGGGGAAGGTTACTTGGATATGGGAATTTTTAGATGCTTTCTTTGTTCTTTGGAATATCCATAATCACAAAAAAAAGTACTGTAGGTCTATATAATAGGAAACGCATTAATGGCTCAGAGCTAGAGGGTTACAGGTGTGAGAAATATAGCAGAGGGCCTTTTAAAATCCTTACATTTCCTTCTCGACTTGTTTGCTTTTCTTTTTACGAAGTGAGAAGCTATAAAAACATCCCCTCGAATAAGGCATTCAAAAACGATGTGCCTTTTGAAGCAGGAGTAATTACCTTGAAATGCATTTGAGCTTAAGAGTGTGGAGAATTTGGCTGAATAGACTAGACGCAATGATGGACTTTGCCGCCACGCTCTGTGACACGGCCTAATGAATCTCTATTGAACTCATAAAGCAGCTGGGCATGGAGATGTGACATTTCAAGTAATTTATAAAATCCATCCAGGAAGGCATAATTAGAGGCCCTCATTAGGTTGCAGGTAGCTTTGTCAGAATGCGCATGAATAATGTCAAGCACAGAGAACCATTAGCACAGATCAAGATGGAAAAAAAGGGCAAAACTCTAACAGACTTCAAAACTCAAACACGGTTTCATTTATAACTGGTCATATGTGCACATTTTATTTCTTTGAATTAATTTATTTTGCAGCTTGATTTATTTTATTTTATTTTTATAAAAAAGCAAAACTACTACAGTGGAAATGAAGAACAAAAACCATTTAAAGAATTTTTTCTAAATCGTTTTTGTTTATTACAACAAACAAAGCTGACAAAAAAAAAAAATGAAAAACTCATACTTTACATAATTTAAGATTGTTTTTTATTTTATTTTTTTGCACAAAACAATCAATCGGAACACTTTATTTAACATGTTCAAATTAAAATGTATGTAATTTATTTTGTTCACTATTTGCATCTTTAAAAGGTTATGCAAGACATTATTTACAGAGGTATCCAAAAGTCTGAATCCTCATTGAAATATGGGATTCATAATCCAATTCAAATCAGGGAAATAAAGTTTCAGGATTTTGACAAATGTAAAACACTGTGGCATCAAATTAATGAAAAATACATTCGATTCTGCATTATAGGTCACTAATAACATTTGTGACATGGACCGTGACACTGCCCAAAGTTTGTAATGGAAAAACTGTATTAAACTAGACAAATGCAAAACAGAAGCATTTTCACTGGTGGTCTTGGACGGTTTATCTTTGGTCCTGCCAGTAAAACAGCACCAAGATTAAAGAAGATCAATACAAGAAACAACCAGCAGCGTTTAACAAGGCTTGGGATTTGATTCAGTTGACTCCCTCCTAACAGATGACCAGGACCACATGCTCCACATGAACCATGATCACCCCGTGATTAACCTGTCAACCAAGCCGCCCAATTATCACGGCATGACACCATGTTGATGGATCCCCTTTATATCCACACACACTCTCTCTGAGCTCAACCGGATTATGATTGTCATCTCTACCTGAGCAGAAGGCATCAATTCATTTGAGGATTTGTCAGTCAGATGCACAGAACTGACATCGAGAATGGAGGATTTCTTTTTTGTGTGCTCCCCGATTCCAAAACGGCACGAGGCTGGTGAGGAAGCGTTTGAGAGAGAAGAGAACAAAAGACAGAGGAAGACAAAGACGGGAGGAGGCAGAGAGTGCTGAGAGCAGGAGCTGCCGAAAGATGATACACAATCGTCATTGATCACACAGACAGCAAACAGCTACGAATGTGTGTGTAATCTGTGGGGGCTTGTGAGGGTTTGAATTTCCCCCTACTGTGGCGAGTTTTTATGCCCACCTATGTGTTTGTGGGAGAAGGCAGATGCCAGTGCAATGTGACACCAGTGCAGATAGAGCTCATAATCGCTGTGTGTGTGGTCCCTCAGCCCGAGGTTATCATCATTGGTGGAAAACATTATGAAGACAAAACTTAGATATGGCAGTTTGCAAAAAAAAGAACAAAACTGAACTTATAAATAAGCTCTGCAATATAAACAAATTGAATAGAATACAACTTTTTAATCAGTGCCGGACGATCCGATTTAAACAATCTCTCAAATCTGACCAATGAACCACCCAGGAAGAGATCGTCTGATCCAGTGAAACTGCTGACTCATATAGTGATGGTATAACTTACAGCCAAGTTGATTTTATTGTTGTTGGGAAATGAATGAATAAAACTTTAACCCGAAAGCTGATTCAGCATTATCATAGAACAATGTAGTTTCTGATAAACTGTGGTGTGTTTAAATCATAGACAGATGGTACAATGTGGTGCTATTAGAAATGTAAGGATTGAAAACTAAAACAAAATGCCTTTCAAAATTAGTAACATTCAAATAAATAAAGTAGTAAGTAAATAAGTACCTAAACAAATGAATAAAGTAAATAAAACAAACCAAAAAAAATGACGCAGTGTGATGCTAAAGTAATGAAAAAACCAAAGCAATTTTCAAATAAACAAATTAATAAAGTAGTATGTGGATAAATAACTAAAGTACATAAAAAATTAAGTAAATAAATGATGCAGTGTGATGGTTTATTAGTAATGTGAGAGAGACGAAATCTAAAACCAACAGCCTAATGAAAAAAGTCATTTTCAAATTAAAAATTAAAAATAAATAAAGGTGGTATGTAATTAAATAAGTAACTAAAGTAAATTAATAATGCAGTGTGATATTAGAAACAAGAAGCAAAAGAAATAAGTAAAATTAATATAGCAGTGTGGTGTTATATTAGTAATGTAAGGGATGAAGACTAAAACCAACAGCCTACTGAAAGTCAATAAGAAGTCAATAAATAAATAAATAAATAAAAATCAGTATAAGCCTAACTCAGTCCAATTTGGGGACCCGAGCAGACAGACTCTACAAGACCCACAAAAACCACGAGCCATATAAAGGCCATGAACTCTGCAAACTTTTGGAAAGGCTGAATGGATAATATTTTTAAAATGGTTTATTTGTTTTATCTTATGTATTTAAAATATCTTCAACCATATTCTGAGGTCTGTGAAACATTAACCTGGATGGGAAGTTATGCCTCAACTCTGCAAGACCTCAGGACTGAGGTTTTCATCATGTGTGAACACTTCATAACTCAAAGACCGCTCTGCTGAACCCTTTGATCCAGACCTGAACTGGTACCACTTCGGTGAGGGAACGTAAGGGGGTTCATGTTTCCAAAAGTTACTTCATAGTGGCACTGATGGGAGCTGTCAGAGTCTAGAGTCCATAGACACAATAAAATTCTGCTTGATGTGATACCATGAATGATTCAGGCACATAGTGGAAAACTATAGAGAATCTTATTGTAATCGCATATTCTACTGCATTACATTTCTGCTCCATCCACTCACGTTTGAACAAAACTAGTGTCCTTTTCTGTTAAAAGAACCATTTATTTGATGTTTCTGGGTACAAAGGGTCAGATCCCTTGGTGGTATATAAACCAATGCTAGTCGAGCTCAGTACAGCTCAATAAAGGCGACATTATCTTTGTTGCAACACTGGCTAGTACGCTCTTTCAAGAAACTCTACTCTTAACTCTGCCTGTAGATGATCCTCCATTGGGAGGCTGGTGTACACTGGCCGGTACATATGGGGTTTCACCCTGATCATGGATTCAGACAATGTTCAAATGTGCAGAGTTGGCTGACAGCTCCTCAAAGCTGGCCACAGAAGGATAACCAGTGCAAATCTGCAAGTAATCAAGGCATCAACCCCCAACACACAGCATCACATCGACACAGACTCCCATAGAATGTGCATAAATCAATAGGGATGGTAGGTTTGAACTTAAAAACTTACATGTGTTCTACACTGGTGGAATAATACAGCACATTAGGGGATGAGGGGAATATGCGGAGTGTTTTAAAGTGCAACCATTTCCACTGGCAGCAAATCAAACCTTTCAGTCACTCATTCGCTCTGCATCTCCTTCACTTTGCCTCTGGCTCACTATAACCACTCATAATGATTTTAAAATTCATTTTGGTACTTTTGATGAAGCCCATCTGCCTCTACTTCATAAAATATATCATTTCTGTGCTGTACTTGTCTGGGTTGTGTGGTTTAAGCGCTCTCTTCAGCCTCCAAACATCTCAGATTACCCTCTTTAAATCAGTCACTCTTCACTGCATCGCTCATGTTGCGTCCCACAGCAGTCAGAGCTGAATGACAGCGGTTCGGTTAGAAGAGTTTTAAAAAAGTGCTAAATGTTCTAGTGCCAATGTGGATATTTGGGATTGTAACAGGTTTAATGGAAAAAAGACTGAAGATACTAACAGGGTGTGACAAAAGCTGCAAAGTAATGTGATTGCATTGATCTGTTATAAAGTCCAGCAGCCTCTAACTGTAATGAGATAAAGTGTGTGTAGACTGATGTGGATTAACTACACATTAAAAAAAATAAAAAAAAAATAATAATAATAATAATAATAATAATAATAATAAATAAATAAATAAATATAATATCTATAATAAATATATATATATATATAATATATTATTTTATGCTGTCAAACGATTAATCGCAATATCACATCCAAAATAAATATATGTTTACAATATATATGTGTGTGTGTATGTATAATTATTTGTAATATATATATATAAATAGTATTATTATTTTAATTGCATATTTGAAACGATTATGTATTTCGTATCCATTTAAATTCATATAATTTGTTTATATATAAAAATGTTTGGTGCACTGTATTGTATGGCTGTATAATGTACATACTATGTAATATATAAATACAATAACTATTATTATTATTACCCTGAACCTTCCCCTAAACCTAACCCTACCCCATGTATACCTTGTTACAGAACTTTCTTACATAAATACACTGTATACACTATAATTCATGTAATACACATACTGTAAATATAAATATTTAATATTCAAACAACATATTTTTCTGAAATATACATGTATGTGTGTGTATTTATATATATAAATAATTAAATACACACACATACATTATGTAAACGAAAAATTTTAATTTGGATGTGATTAATCACGATTTATCATTTGACAGCACTAATTATTTTTTAATACATTTTTGAAAAATACAAATATATTTAAAATACATTTAAAATGAATTATAATATGGCGTAAGATGATCGATTATTGCAATATGGATTGGAGAAATGCATATACTGAAAATTCATTATGTTGATTTGAATTCTTTCCCAGGCCACCAATGACCACATATCTACTTCCAAATCGATAAAAAAGCAATTTCAGGAAAACTCTTTGTCCTAAAACCCCAAGAGCTTTAATAAAATAACAGTCTGACATTTTAAAAGGCATGAGAGCATGTCTAGAACAAATGAATTGCTAAAATAAATGGTCTGTTGCCAACTAATATTAAGGCCTGTAATAGCAAGGGATAACGTCATGAAGACAACAGACCACTTATGTATTTTGTTATATTTTTGTGGATGACAAATGTGTGATATTTTACTTTAAGAATTATGTAAAATCTTTATGGGTAACAAAACAGGTGTCAATCATTATGAATATTAGAGAGTGAAACAAAATAATCATTGTGACCAAAATGCAGTATAAATATTTCATATAAGCATAGAATTGCAATTTAATTATTTATAATCTGTACATCTGTCAAGACCACACATACGGTGATAAAGCTTAGAGTGTACTTTTTTTTTTTTTTTTTGACACAATCTATCAATAACAATACACACAAAGGCGCATAATGAAACACTCCTCCTAAAAGCCACAAAGTGCTATATAGTCTCTCCATTGATAAAACACACATGTGCACCAGATAACAATCAAACCGAAAGCAACAATTGAGATACTGCAAAATACTTAGTGAAACAAAGACAAAACATTCCCTGCTTATTTGCAGGAGATATCAAAGTTACAGCAAAAGTAACTTCACAGCATTACACAAGACAACTTGTTAAGCATGCATTTCGCCACACAGCTGGAAAAGAGATGGATGTTTTCTTTGTAAATCCCCCTTGAGGCCCATTTCACATTTCTAGGGTCATGTTTAAGGACTGTTACAGATGAACAAAACATGAAGAATGAAAAAAAGTGGGCAGCAGTATATGACTGGGTTGAATTAAAAACCTTATTTCGTATGCAAATCTTTTGTTTGACTACAAGTCCGTTTGATTTTTTACAATGCAAGACTGCTGATGTCTTACAGTACCAAGTGTCAATTGCAACCACTGTATTATTTAAGAAACAACTGCTCTACAAGCGTAATATTCCACTGAATTATTGGGGGAAACATGTCCTCTGCAACCTGAGCTAATCAGCAAACAACATCCTCTGGAAGTCTCTTCACTAATAAAACTCTAGCATTCAAAACAAACAGCAAGATTTTATCTCTGCAAGCAACGTGAAACTCATCCAGAGGGCAAAAACCATGTATAACTCTCAGTCAGAACCATGGAAAATGCTTTAGAACAGCACAATTGGCACAAGATCACATGCCGGCTCTCAAACATCGCTCTCAAGACATGTAAAAATAAATTTCCCCCAGTAGGATTAACACTGGCTGACGTCTTCTACCTTCAGTCAAGTTGCGCATTTCATACCAAGAATGCTTTATTCGCTTTTTTATTGATATTACCATTGGCGCATGGAGTGTGGACAAGCCTCCATACCGTTCCAAGGAAAAACACTTGACGTGATTAAGAAAACAGAGACAGAGCGCGGTATTCCAGAGCTCTGGAAGCCTAGGATTGCAACCGCACTTCAACAGCTGATGCATGACCACAGTCAGAGACAGAAACCAGTCCCAGGAGTCGAGACGGGAATCACAGAAAACCAATCGCCAGGTTCTTTGATTATGCCTTGTGCACACAACCACATAAATCAAAGCAACTTAAACCCCGGGGAACGGGTGAAGGACGCAAGACTGTTGACCTTTATGTGAGAAGGTCGACTTGATGAATGACTCTGGAAGGTCAGTGTACTGATTGGGTATCTGTGGTCACTCAAGGGGGACAGAGAAGGATGCATGCATCTGTGCATCTCTTGGGTTTAAATTAACACTGGGTCTCATCTGAAAATTAAAGGTCACGGGTCGTGATTTAACATTTAAACGCAGTGTGTGAAACTATTTGCATCACTCCTACAGACAACTATTTAGAGCTAAAAGCTGCAGTCTCATCAGTGAAATTTCTGTAGAATTTTGTGCACTAAAGGTCCATTGTCCACCGGTTTCAAATTAAGCAGCTCTCAATTGGTCATGACCAACTTGAGCATGAGCGAAATATGCATGGGGACTTTTTTGCTCTCACTCAAAACTCCCAATCACATGGATTCCTATTGGAATGACTGGATTTCACCCATGAAATTTTGTCTGTCAACACAGAGTAGATCAGCAGATCAGATTTAAATATTTGACCAATTGAAAATCAATGATTTACATTTAATTGGCAAGTTGGAGGTCAATTTGTTGATGCTGATATATTGAAATAGTTATGGCATGGACACTGATGTGCCCAAATGGGTCTTTGAAATGATCTTTAAAGCCTGATTAGGTTCCACCTGGGAGTCTATAAATTAATCTTAATAGAATCAGAAGCAGCTGGAGATGTTTACACAAATTATCACTTTCCTTCTGCATTGGCTACTACACTAAACCCATCATTTCATGGGTCATTTCCCTGCAGTAAACCCACAAAAGTTGCCCATGGTTGTGTCTCGCAAAGCAGGCTGAAATGGTTTTAATCAATTTCCCAGAAGAAAAAAAAAAAGCATTAATGTAATGATGAGAAAGACAGTAACAGCAGGCCTGTCACACAGTCAAATGTGGGATAGGCTAGTTGTCACAGAGATTATATCTCAGTAAATATGCTTTAGATCAGTCTGTTTCCCAACCATGATCCAGCAGTGCACATTTTGGATATTTCCTTCCACATCTGTTTCAGGCCCTTAAGTCTACTAAATGAACTAATGAGCTGAATTGGGTGTGTTTAATTTAGAAAAATATACATTTGCAGTGTTTGAATCACTTGGGGCAAGTTGTCACATATTTTACATGTTGTTAACAATACATGTTTGCACAATAGGCTATCTTTTTTATTTCATGCTAATTAAAATAATCTAATCTAAATTGTAAAATATTCACTGTAGTGAAGATGTGACAACTAGCCCCGATTTCCCGTACTGGCATCTCCTCAATGGAGAGGCGCCCGCATATACAGTCCACACTAAACAATGAACAAATATAAAACGACAAACAATAAAATCGACCAGATGTGTCACAATATGAATGTTTCTTAGATATATTGCAAGTGTCATAAACAAACAAAAAAATGAATAAATGAAACAAACAAATTAAAATAACCAACATGTTTTAATCCCTTTTAATCTAACTTACAATTTACAAAACGTTTCCCATGTGCAAATAAATTTAGTAAGATTGATACATTTTGTAACTAAAGCCGTTTTCATAAAGTTATATGCGTTATTCTAACAAACAATAAACATACAGATTATTTTATCTGTGTGAATAAGAGCACATTTAACTGAACACACCTGTCATTATTGTGCTTAACTGTTAAGGTGAAGTGATGGAGGACTGTACCTGTCATCGTAGCAGAAATCAGCGCTCAGTGTGTTCATATAGAGGAGCAGAGCCACCGCGCTGCACACCAGCTCCACTATCATCTCAACGACAAAGAGGTGAAAAGAAAGTCCAGGAATGAATGACTGTGATCAGTCCCCGTCTCTGTTTGCTGTTGTCCTCATTGTTTTGCTCCCGCTGCGAGATGGGAAGAGTTTCAAACACAAGCATCGCTCGTCTAACCCATTCTCAGTCCAAGGCTGTGGATTCAGCCCACATATCTGCTCGTATTGTGTGCTTTCGCTAATGAACGGAGAGTATTCGGCTGCTCTTCTTCCAGAAAGCCGTAGTGAAACATCCCGTTGCAGTAACACCCTCCTATCAAACACACAACACGCGTGTGATATTTGGAAACGCCGCGCATGCGCACAAATCAATTCACAAGAGACGCATCAGCACCCTTGTGCTCTGTTAAATTGATTTAGAGCTTGACCATAATAAAGTGCAGTTGCTTTGGTTTGCAGCATTAACATTTGTTTTGAACAACTTGTAAGTAAATAATAAACAAATAAATAAATGAATATTAAGATCCATTCTGTGAAATATCACATCATCATGGAAGCCCGTTTTAGCCTGAATAAAATAAAAAAAAATTTAAAAATAAATAAATAAATAAATAAACAAACAAACAAACAAATGTAATTGCCACTTTTTTCTTGCAATTCTGAGTTTATATCTCACAATTCAAACTATGTTTCCCCACTTCTGAGAGTAAAAAAGTCAGTATTGCAAAATATAAAATCAGCATTTTTACTTTTCTATTCTCAGTTCTGAATTTACATCCCATATAGACTATATCTCGCATTTCTGACTTTTTTTCCCTCAGAATTCTGTTCACATCTTGCAATTCTGTTTTTTTTCTCTTTCCTGCCACGAAAAAAAAAAAAAAACAACTTTAGCAACTTTATATTTCACAATTCAGACTTTTATTCTCAGAATTTCAAAGAAAAAAGTATTGTTGTTGTTTGTTTGCTTTTTCTCCATAATAATAATCTGCTTTGAAGGAAGTAGATGATGAATTTGATTTTTGCACCCTGCGGTGATTTGTGCTTTTTGCATGTGGATCTCTGAAAGTCCCCACTGAGGAGCAGCTGGGGCAAAACCTGTTCAGTGCATGTGTGAATCCGCATGAGTCAAACACAGGAACAAGAGCGAGAGATCATTTGTACACCAGTGTAGTCACTCCACTCCTGCTCCACCCTGCTGACCTCAAGCTGTTGACCCTTGACCATCAACCCCACTGGGAGGACAACTGCTGTTTTCAGGGATCAACACGAGCTCTGACCCTATCAGTGCTGCATTCTGCTGCGGATACAAACAGTCAGATAGAATAGATGTCAATCTGAATAGTGTACCATTTTTTAAAAAATGCAACAGGACAATGAAACAGCGATTTCACAAAATTATAATCACAATAAATTACCAAAAAATGGTTTGTAACTTGTTGCAGGTATGTTAGGCTAATTTCTAGGGACATTTTAAAATGCAAATAATACAATTAAATAATATAATAAAAAATACAAATACAAAATTCATTATATTCTTATCAATATTAACATATTTTAATGTCAAATTTTGAAATCTTTATTACCTTTGAATGAAAAACAAGTCTGATGAGGACTGTATGATGTGTCTCGTTTTCTTTTTCAGAGTTCCTGTTGTATAAATAATTCTATTTTATTTTATTCTTATTTTATTTAGGAAAGACCTTTTCATCACAGCTGATAAATATCAAACAGGAAACAGTCATGATGGGCAGTGCCACAGTCTGGAACACTCCTGCTCCAAAATAGCACCTGCTTGATTTAGACCAGCACAAAAACTCACTGGGATCATTGTATTCAAATAATAAATAGCACCAAACTTATGTTTTATGCTGATTAAAAGAACATTTCAGATGGAAACTGATTGAAGTCTTGACTTGGCATTGTTATTCATATGTTTGTTTGGTTTTTCATCCTTTCTTTTTGATTACAAAAACTGGTATTTGACATTTTCATATTTCATGTCAGGCCTGTGTTTGAACTGCAATGCTCTAAATCAAACAATAATATCAACAATGATCTGATATAGACAAAATATTATTACAAACACCTCATTAGTTTTTCCATAACATAATTCCACAAATCAGTTAAAGGAGTAGTTCACCCAAAAATGAAAATCTGCCTAAAACTTCCTCAACCCCAGGGACATCCTGCATGTTTGTAAGAAAAGACGGAAGCAACGGTTTGAAGTTAAAAACTTCATAATAATGGATTTGTTTGTCTTATAAACATGCAGCTTTTCACTTCACAAGACATTATTAGTCTTGTGGATTGCTTATGGATTATTGTCATGCTTCTTATGTTTCTGTTACATTCTTATCGTCTGTCTGAACTCTCATTCTGACGGCACCCATTCACTGCAGAGGATCCACAGAATATCGAACAGTTGATAAAACAAGTGTCTTAGTTCTGACATAAAGACTCCATATGTTTATATATTAGAAATTTGCCATGTTTACCTATCAGTAAAATACTGCTTGTCTAATGAGTGATTTTATAATATTTTCCATGAAGCCCAACTCAATAAAGGCAGTCAGAATATATATTTATATAAAAAATGTTTTCAGGGCAAAACATTTTAATCTCAAACATCGCCATCCAATTTGTGATAGAAAATGCATTATGAGAACTTCTTTACATTTTCATCCCCAACTGAAAAAAATATATATATCACTGACTTTTACAATTAAATTTGTATTGAGGCCCATGGTGCACACAGCATACAGTGAGAGAGTGAAATAACAGAACTTGAAGACATTTTATTCATGTACGTCTTTCAGCCAGACATGAATTTGTTCCCTAAAATGCTGTTAACACTTCAGACAGTGAGGCAAAAAAGAAGCTGATTATTTTCAGATGGAGCTCATCATGCGTCATTGTAGATGAGATTGGCATATTTTTTGCGTGTGAGGGAGAAATAAAGACGAGATTGAAAGAGAGAGAGAAATAATAACAGAATATTTTCCATCTGTGCATCCTGTTTAGTCCCTTTGAATCGCTGATGAAAAGATAAAGCGCACCTCTCTTTCCTTCCAATTCCCTTCGCTCTCACTCTCCCCTCTACTTCTTCTTTTCCCATGCAGTTCCCTATTAAAGAACTGATGCATGATAAGGAGTATTGTGCGGTTCCTCCCTGTTTCCTCCGCTGACCGGAAGCTTAAATGGCTCCCCATTGACTTTTCCCTCCGTTTCCCTTTTCATCTCATTGTCACACAAGACCTGCCAGGGACTGGATGTCCACATAGCTAAAACAGAAAAAAAAAAAAAAAAAAAAAAAAAAAAAAAAAAAAAAATGCATTTTGGGAGTATATATTCAATCAATGTATAATCTTTCACACTAAAGTTGAATTTAAGGGGACGTTCACATAAAACACGTACTTGTGTTTAAAAAAGCAAGACAGTTGAATTTAAGGGGACGTTGCCTTGCGGAATGCTGTTTTCCATTTAAACACTGCTCCTTGCAACAAGGCACTCAAATTCAAAAATATGATAATTTGTAATTATTTAATGTTTTGGCAAATTGGTTGATAGTTTGTACACATTGTACAATTTTAAGTAGCGCCCGGCACTGCATTGTAAAAACATGTCACTCAAGTTAAAATACGTTTTCTCATATCAATTTGTAACAATATTACATTTTAGTGAATTATTTGTATGAATTTGTACAATATTCTTGTAAGTTTTTGTATGATCTGCTTTTGCCCCACTGACATTCCGTACGAATCACATTGTGCAAATTCATACGAAATTGCCACCTTGTTAAAACAATGCATGACACTGCATTCTGAAAACACGCTGCTTAATTTAAAATATGTTTTCTCATAGCAATTTGTAACTATTTTATGTTTTGATGTATGAATTCTTACAGTCTCATTGTACATTTTTGTACAATGTAAATGCAATCACCACCTTCTTGTTTGTAAGATAGATTTTTTTTTTAGTTTGTTTTGGTTGATTAAATTTTTTAAAAAATGAGACCTTACTTTTTTCACATTCCACTCACATGTGTTTCACGAAAAATTTCTTCTATATAAATCGGTCCCAAGAAACCATTTTTCATTCCATTGCACTGCTTTCCCATTGTTTTATTAGAAAATAATTCATTAGAAAGATGTTTTGGTTGCACTCATGCCTCGCGTCTTAACACATCTTGGCACTCTTGGAAAAAATGGCACTCAAGTTAAGAAGCTCGACTTTAAAAAGAACACATCTTAATGCCTTTTTTCCATTCTACTAACACATCTATATAGAAAACCGAATTAAAAGCAGCAGATGAATGAAAAAACAAGTTTTGTCTGAACCCACCATAAGAGTTCAACAAATGTTATCATTTTCTTGCCATCTTACATCTTTGGTAAATGTGTTATTTATATCCTGAAGTCATTAAGTCAGTGAAACACACCCATGGTTATTGACCACAAAACTTCAGGGGACAGCAGCTGTTTTGTGAAGTGAAAAATGATTCTCCTCACAAGCAAACAAATCAGTCGACTGTTTCTGCTTTAGGAGAAGAAAACAAATTCTTATGTTTTTGATGATGTACTAAAAATGAAACTTGTTTTGTTCAAAGTGGAGCTGGACATTCTTGGTGACGATAGAGAAGCATTTCCTCCGCCTCCTTTGCATGCAAAAAAACAAAAAAAAAGCTAAATTTCAGGAAATAAGGGAGTGAGTAAGCTGGTTTCCCATTGCTTTGCTATTTCTGTCACGGGGAGAGATGTTATGGAGTGCATCATATCATTATCCTGAAGCTTTTCCTTTCTCTGATTTAGACACAGAACAGGATATGCCACAATACATCCGCTGGAAGATGAATTCATGAGGGAAACATATGTGACTGGTCAACGGACTCTTACTGGCGAAGCATTAGACTGGCACCAACAAACTCAGTGAAGTTCAAGCTGCAGTATCAGTGTGTAGCCATGCTTATCTCCACACAGACACACTAATGGCGTCTATTTTTTTCAGAAATAATGGCAGAGCTGGCTTTGTTCTGGTCAAGTGGTACCATGATAAATGGATGTAGTGTTGTTAGAGAAGGAAAAATCATTAGAAGCAGGAATGGTGTATTTAAACTCAGATATGTGGCCTACTTTCTTCCTCAACTGCTTGCATTCAATAAATAATGACTTATAATTACTATGATGACAATATTAATTCACTGCAGTCTAAAAAAAGAAAACAAATCAGCCAGTCACAGTGATTTGTTAATCTTTCGACAAAACTTTACTAACCACTTGTGCTACTTGAAACTGCATAATTATCACATACTGTATGGAACCATATTGCTGAACAAGTATGACAGGTCACTGTGAATAATCATCAATAAACTCCTTGCAGTTAGAACTGGTGGCTTTGAATTCTCTCTTGGAGCTGTATAAAGTCATATTCCCTCTTAATAAAGAAGCAAACACATAAATAGTAACACCAAATATAGTAGTATGATAAAGTAAAACAAATGCACAAGAAACAAACTATTTTGCCTTAAGTGCTATGAGTTCTTGAAGGGGTCTTAATCAAGCAAAAATACACTGAAGATCAATCAGGTTAAGACAAAATCTACCTCGAGGTGTTTCATTTATGAATATTAACTAAA
Source organism: Cyprinus carpio (assembly GCF_018340385.1). Classification (NCBI taxonomy): domain Eukaryota; kingdom Metazoa; phylum Chordata; class Actinopteri; order Cypriniformes; family Cyprinidae; genus Cyprinus; species Cyprinus carpio. Next base: position 67,349 of record NC_056600.1, on the reverse strand, counting down.
ACATAAGACAGGAGAATAATGGTCTGTGGGGAATGGTCTGAAAATAATGAAGAGCTCAATGCCTGGTTAATATTAATGGTGTGTTAAATATGTGGAAGCACAAGACGTCTCAAGTGTGACTGATGTCCTCGTGTGGCTCAGTTAAGGCTAAGGCTGATTTATAAACCAGTCAGACTAATGAACACTAAAAGCAACGTTCTTCATCACAATGATCACTATAACTTTCCGCTTTAAGCTGCAGACCGAACCGTTATGCATCATATAACTGAACCGATCCGGAAACTAATACAGCCAGGTCTTTGGAGCAGCCGGAATGAAAAAACGCTTTTAATTTACTGTGAACAACACACAATTTATATTTTATATCATTACATAAATAAAAAGGCATTTTTATTGTTGTTTGAAAAATTGGCAAGAGTTAATTTGATTTTGACTTTAAAAACAAAATTAATAATATAAAAAAATAAAAACAAAGTTTTACCAAAAGAATAAATGAAAATTAAATCAATAAATTACACTAAACAGCAGGGCTATAGCTTTGGTCTTCAAACTGTAGATTCCTTTATACCAACAACTGCATAACATCTCGGGGACTGGAGAGGGTCAAAGAGCTGAACCAGCGCAGAATGAGACACATTGTCCTGAAAGAAAAGAGACTTTTTAAATGCAGACATGTGAAAGGCTGAAATCCAAATGCAATGATGTAGCTTTCAATATGTATTTATTAACATTTTTATTTAATATTTAAGGCATAAATCTTCATGCATGTTAGGCTTTCTCAGCATGAATCAAGGCTCATGATGACTTTGCAATGCTTTGAGATCATTTGTTTAAGAGTTTACACTGTTTACACTGTTTACACTGTATTGGTTTGTTTTTTATTTGACTAAAAAGAACTGACTCATAAGAATCAATTGTTCATGAATGGACTAAACTGTTCAAGCTGTCTGTTTTTGGTTCAATAAAAAGAACCAACTCATAAGAGTTTGTCAGGAATCGGTACACTGGTAATGCTGTATATTTCTAATTTACTAACAAGAGCGGTTCAAAAGAATCACTTGTTTGGGAATCAGACTGGTCGCGTTGTATGTTTTTCACTCACTTAAAATAACTAACTCACGAGGGCCATTTGTCAGGATTGGAACACTGAATAATTTGTTCGGGAATCAGACTACACTGTTCATGTTCTTTGTTTCTGATTCCTTGAAAAGAACATAATCATAAGAATCGTTCATTCAGGAATCAATCTACCTGGTCATGTTGTATGGTTTTGATTCACTAAAAACAATCGGATCATAAGTTCAGTATATTTTGTTTCTGATTCATATATACATATATATATATATACACACACACACACACACACACACACACACACACTCACACACGCACACACACACACACAGGATATATTATTTTAGATGAACCATAATTTATTTGGACCTGATCAAAATAATCAGCATAACTGAGCACAGCTTGTTTCAATCCAAAATCCGTATTACAGCTTTCCATAATCACTGACCAAAGCACATTAATATACTTGGCAGCACACCCAGAGTACCGTGTTATGAAATGGTTTATACATAACAAAACCCTCCACAGGCCAAACTGTAAAGCGGACTCTGATTTCAATGTGGAGTTCACAGAGTCGTCACTGATAAACCCTATCATGTTGCCAAGCCCCTTAATGTCCGACGTGCACAAATCACAGACCTCTGTAGAAAAGATAGATCTGACATTGGGGAGGTTTTACTCGCTTTACATTACATGACTGATAAGTGACCCCTGTAAGATCATGTGGAAATTGATCCCACAGAAACTTGCAGTCACTGTTTTGTGGGTATAAACAAAATGATTTTGTCATGCCCTAAATTTTCAGTCTAACGCTCTTCAAAGACGGCTGAGTCTGACACTCCTGACTGTCGTCGCAAGGAGGTTTGAGGTTTTATGTTCAAAGCCTGGTGGGCAAGAAGGAAATGGACATGTAACTCAAAACCTCTGAACTCCTGTAAGTTGGAAACCAGTTTTTGGATCTGCTACATGTGGCTAAATCTGCTGGTATATATGTTGTGAGAATAAGTTGTTGACTTGGGAAATCTGTGATGTGGTCCTGAAGTAAACCCTGAAACAAAATCCCCTCCCAGTTCTCTAATTATATGAGGATTAAATATCTTTACAAGCACAAATCTAAGGAGTAAATACATTTGATGGTAAAATGTAGTGTTACTGTTATCTGTTCTGACAATTGGTTTGTTACCTGCTCTTTCAAGTAGCAAAGTCGGTCGAGGAGGATGAGACCCTCGATACACGGAGCCAAAATTACCTTCAACTGTGGAAGACGAAAACCAGCATGAGGCAGGTATAGAGTTAGTGATGAAAATAAATGGCACGTTTCTCTGTCATGCTCACCATGTTAAAAGCCACCATCTCATTCATTCTGGGACTGTAGTGTTCATGATAGCTCTGGATGTCACCGTCAGATAGCTGCAGACAACAAGAGATATGAAAAAAATGGATTTTAAAGAAATAAAGGAATAAGATGATGTTCTATTCACCAACCAGGATCTAAAACACGAATGCATTTCTGTAGACTAAAATTTTTTTAGTGTATATAACATTTTTATATAAAAAAAAAATTGATATAAAAAAATATATTTTATATGTATTATATTTTTTTTTAAATATATTTAAATAATTTATAATTTACTCACAAATACACATATATTGCAAAATAAAAAGTAATAAAAATATTGCAAATATTTTATACATGAATGTCGTATTATTTTAATAAAATATTTTGTACTGTTTAACAGAATTATAACAAGTATTGTTATCATTACTGTTTTATTAATTGCAAAATAAAAATAAAAGTGTTTTAATTTCAAAAACAAGATTTTATATTAAATGAAAAAATATATTACACACACTTATATATAATATATATAATAAAATACATCTATTACATACTCTGTACTTTTGACTAGTAACACACATACACACACACAAACATATATTAGCAAAATAAAACAATCATATCTGAATGATTTCTAAAAGATCATGTGACTCGGAAGACTTCATATAATTCAGCTTTGTTATTACAGGACTCAAATAAATAAATTAATATTAAAAAAAGTAATTTCAATTATTAAAAATGTAAATATTATATATTTATATAAAACAATACAGTATATTTTTCTGTTTCTGTTCAACAGAATGCTGCAGATGTGCCCTAGGCCTGGTGAAAAGCCTTTTTAATTGCCTCCTGCTATCTGCTCCTATATTTCACTACGTGTCAAACATATTTTAGTCTGTTCATCTCATTAGCTTCAATGTGGTGTAATTCAGATGCAGTGGGCTGATTGAAAAAAACATTCAATGTGATGTGAGAACTTTTGGTTATTACTTAGGAGTACTTTATTTGCCCCTAGGGAAATTTGTCTTGGACATAACATAACACATACTTTGGTGTCATCCAGATCCAGTTTCCTAAGTGCTCGTCTGACATAGTCCACAAACGACGAGGCTTTGGAGTACACGTTCCCAACACGTTTCTCACTGTCAACAGAAAATAAAATACCCATCAAATACTTCAAAAATGTATCATAACAAAAACAAACTAACACAAGTGTTTTTAATGTAGTTTAAAAACTAATTGTACAGACAGTAAGTCACATGTAGAGGGGGAACTTTGTTGACTTGCCCATTACCGTAACCTGATGGTTTGGCTTTGACTCACAGAAGCTTATTAAACCTGAAAACAGGGCTTTAGGGTTTGAGTCACGAGCATCAGTCAGCACTGAATCAGATCTGCACTCTGCAGCCACGATCAAGTATCTCAATAAACATTTCTCATCCTCCGCAAAAAGGAAGGAAGGACTAGAGGGAATCTGGAGCCTCTTTATTCTCTCCTCTAGTTTTCTAAAGCTCTCCGGCGACTCAAACATAGACAGGCGGTTGTTTTCTGTCTAATGAACAGATGATGTGGTGAGAGTGCTGTCGATGAGATATCTGATCCTGGTCTTTTGGAGAGGAACGGCGTCAGTGTGGGAGCTCAATATTTGTCATCGCGTGTGTTTCCGACTGAGAGTCACTCATCAGGGGGTCCGGGGTGTGTGTGTTTCCGCTTTTACAGACTGTTTTTCAAAGACAGGACTTTGTTTGGTTTTGTATTAAACTATAATTTACTGCAACTACTACAATTAGCAGTTTTTTCCAAATATCTACATGTATCTAAAAGCCATAAAATAGCCTCAGCTACTGAACTACTAAAATTAATAGATCATGTGGCACAATATCAAAATAAATCCAGCATGGTGCATATGATGGACAAAACAAATTATAATAATAAATTATATACACACACAATACTAAAAAAAAAAAAACATTAAATTAAAAAAAAATCTTTTTATGTACTAATTGAATTTATATTGACTAAAAATATACAGAAATATAAAATACATATAATTAATAAATATTACTAAATATAACATATATAACACTACAACAACACTATATATAACATTAAATAAAATTTTACATAAATTCACACACACACACACGCATAATATTACTAAAAAATATTAAATAAGAAATTAGACATACTAATATACTAACTATATACTATACTTTTTTATATTGACAAAATATACATAAATATATAATAAATACATACAATTAATGTATTTAGATGTCTATTTATATAATCTGTGCTGTAGATTAATAAAAGTGTAGTGTGTATGTGTATATATGTATATACAGAGAGAGTGAGAGAAAGAATAATTTTCAATTTTAAATACATATTTTACTTAAGTAGAATTTACTGCTAAACCTCCAATATTTGGTTATATGTTTCTTTAGACCATGAAGATTTGCTGTGGCAACAATTAGTATAAATACCTTTTAAAGCAATCGTAGTGATCTCGTAAAATAACATGAAGAACCGCCCGATAAAAAAGTGACTCCATAGGCAGCTGTAACAGACAAGAAACCCAGTTAACCACGATCCAAATCATTTTCTTTCATTTCAAAGCTGATTTTGCTTACTTATACAACACATGCTTACTTGGTTATGTTTGCTTACTTATTTATATTTTTAATTACTTCATTTGAAATGTTTGTACCATTTGTGGCAACTTTGAAAACAGATTGTGTCATATTTTCCATGACAATTATGTCATCCAAACAATCAGACATGCAGAAGATAGAAAGAGTTTGTTCATGCTGACTGCTTGATTCTCTTTTGTTTTTTTAGTTTTTTTTAGAGGAGGAATAATATTAATTTAAATAGTGATTGTTTCTGAATTAGTTAGATATGTATGGGTAGGCGCATATGCTGTGCATTCTGCATTCAAGCTTGACCAACACATTACAATCAGCTGTGCAAACAGCCTCGGTCACATGAGCTTGCAGTCTTTATATGCAAATCCTGCAGGGGAAATTAGTTTTAATCAAAAAAGTGAATATTGATATGAGACATGAGTCACATGACACAATCAAATACTCACCCCTCCTCCAGCAGACACTCTCTCCAGAGCCTGAGAGGGGAATAAAAAGCCAACATCAGCCAAGTCTAATGGAAACAAGCTTGAATTGAAAAAGTAGTGATAACTAAAAAAACATTTTCATGGTTTGATGGTCACCTTCAGTTTAATGGCATTATGTTTTAAAAAATAACACCTAAAAGATTATGTATTTATAGTTAAAACCTGGTGCAACATGCATCAGCTAATAAGCAAAGGATGTGGTTGAAGATGCGTGGGCAACGTGAAGCTATTTGTGACGTGTGAGGCAGACTTACGAGACATGCTGACATCCTGGCATTTCGACCACAGAAACACGCCTGAGCCTTCAGATACTGACTCACAGGGAAACCACACACACCATCAACACACCCTGAGCAACAACCACAAAACAACACAGAGATGAAAAACTATACAGCTTAAGTTTTAACATCAAATACTGTTCAAATGTTCAGAGTCAGAAGATCTTTTTAAAAGAAATTATACTTGCAGAGAGTAAGGATGGGATTAATTATGATTGATGATGGTTGTTAGTAAATTTATTTTTTTTTTTATGAAAGATATTTCAAATAAATGCTGTTCTTTTGAAAAAAAATTTAATCAAAGAATCTTGTCTAATAAAAAAAAAAAAAAGTTTTCCAACTGTTTTCAACCTTGATAATAACAATGAATGTCTCTAAAGCAGCAATACAGTATATTGGAATGATTTCTGAGGATGGTGTGACACTGAAGACTAGAGTAATGATGCTGAGAATTCAGCTTTGCATCACAGGAATAAATTACATTTTAAAATAGAAAACTTGTTGTTTATTGCATTTTAAAACTAAACACTAAACAGAACCTGTCGAACACATGCCATTCAAACAAGACCCACACTGCGGTTCGAGGTCTATTCACGGTGCAGATAAACACTGTTTACTCCAGCTATCATGCTAATCTAAACCATGCCAAACTGAACAGGATCCAGAGTCCAGCACAGGCCTGAAAAATGTGTGAGATACAGAATGAGCTGTGCGTAAAAAAATGCCTGAGAGAGGGACAGTGTACAAAACAATATCAGTGATTTCATTACAAAACGTTTGATTTATTGCGAGTGAACTTGAGTCTTGAGGCGACCAGTTGCTGTGTGATGTTAAACTGATGATTTTTGATTTTATGTTTGATAATGAAATATGGTGTGTGATGTTTGTTTATGGAATTAAATATGTAGTGTTCTGTAAATTAGCGGCTGCTTAACGAATGATGTTGGTGGGTGGGACTTCCTGTTTTCTGTTTAAGTAGGACACATTGCGGGGCTCTTCTGAATTGTGTCAGCAAATGCAAGGCCTGAGAAGAGATATCGTGGAAGAGTATTACACTGTCAAAATGAAAAGATCATAGCAATGAAGTGAAATTCTATGCAAAATCTTGGTGTGAGTAGCACCAAAATGACACACTCCACATTTAAACGCACAGCATTCTGCAATCGTACAGGGTTTTTGAGACTAAAAGACACATATGAAACTGCATTTGTTTCATTAGATTTTGTTTCTTCTGCAGAACAAATGTGCTTGTAAAGTGAGCCGCTGAAGCCCTGAAAACACTGACATCATCATGCTGAAAACGCCACATGCTGTACTGACTCTTCTTGAGTTCGTGAGATCAAACAGACTTCTGTCGAAGGGAAGAGCGTTTGTGATGTCAGTCCAGCTTTTGCACACACTTCATGTGTTTTAGCTCTGTCCCTGCAGCAATCGAGGGTCTGTGATGTGATCACCGGGCTTTAAAAGACACTGAGATATTATTGTAGCCCTGCTGTGCTTCATAACACAGTAATTATGTGATCAAAATATCATATTTTGTAGGCACTCCAATCATTTCTGCACTGTCTGCTCTAAGAGAACGTGTCTAAGAGGCAGACAGAAACCACATGCTCTCTTAAAACTAACACCAAGTTAGAAAGTCCACCTAAAAATAAAAACTGTGTTCTTATGTTGTTCCAAATCTGTATTCTCTTTGAACATAATCTGAAAAAAGTGTCAGTGCTTTCGTCCACACAATAAAAGTCAGTGGGGCCTAATGGAGTTGTTTTAGAGACTAGTAAACTTAAAATAACAATAACAATAATTATAATAAACAATGAATTAAGTAATTTATTTAATAAACAACAGTGTATTATTTATTATAAAACATTGTATTATTTTTTTATAAAATAACACAAAATAAAATAACAATTTAGATTATTATTATGTTATAAAAAATTAACAATTTTATAATTAATAATACATTTATTACCATTGTTGCAGTTATTATATTTACTATATTACTAAATTATATTACATTATATATTGTATATTATATTGTTCCAATTATAAAAATAATAACACATTTAACAATAATAATAATAATAATATTAATAATACATTATTGCTTTTATTATTATTATTATTATTATTATTATTATTATTATTATTTTTAACTACATATTGGTACAGGGCTGCACATTGCCGGAAAAAAATATTATACAGAGAAACGCAATTCCACAGAGCTTGTCTTGTTTGAAGACTTGTTCAACCGTTCTGATAGAGACTGATCTGCCCACGTGTGTGTGTGTGTGTGTGTGTGTGTGTGTGTGTGGAGTGTTTTTGCGTGGGTTTGTTGTGTGTGTGTGTGTGTGTGTGTTTTTTGTGTGTGTTTTTGTTTGTGTGTGTGTGTGTTTTTACCCTGTCTGTCCAGAGGGTAGCAGCAGCCCACACTGCAAACCGCGCAGCTCCTGTTTGGCCCCGAACATCCTCAGAGTGCTGGGGGCCAAATCTCCACACGTATGCAGACCAACCAGAACTGCATCCTGGGTACCAGCCAGAGAAAAGAGAGAAGGAGAAAGAAAAAATGGAGGGTAATTTAGTGAAATCAACACAGACTGTTTGCCATCTCTCATCGATCATAAATAATGTGCTATAGACACATCCAAGTCTCTCTCCATTCTTGAGCTCAATTTCACCTAATTAACATGATTAGGATAATCGCAGGCGTCTCGCTGAGCTGTAATAGCAATGGTACAACTTCAGCTCTATAATCAGAGCCAGCAGCTGGACAGCTATTGCAGCATAGTGCTATTATATGAGTTTAGTGTACATCAATTATTTGATCCTGACTGTCATATGAAATGAATTCACAGTGCATTTACCAGAAAAAAAGTAATGCTTCAAATAGAATAAAAAAAACAAACATCTTCAGCACCCACTTAGTATTTCAAGCACAATATTATATGATATGATATTATATTATAAAAAACCACATGTAAAATTCTTTAATTTATTAGTTAATTATAATGATGATAATTAGTTTAACTGTGATTATAACAATCATGTCAATAATGTTTTATACATTAAAATATTATTATTATTGTTAGTAGTAGTAGTAGTCATTAAAATTATTATTACAATTACATTTTAATAATAATAATAATAATAATAATAATACAGTAATTACTGTTACTAATTAATGTTGTTTTCATTGTTATTTATTATCTCTCCTTGTGATTTATTTTACAATGAATAATAAATTATTATTCTTATTATTATTTAATACTGCTTCTTTTGTTATTATTTTTAACAAAATGTATTTAAAACATTTTAAATTATTATTTAAATTATTATTATTTAACAATGAATTTAAATGACTGATTTACTGTTGTACATTTTTTAAACACATTTTCTGCCCTGGTGCTCTTTTTTTTAGAATTAGAATTGTAGAATATTATTATAATTTAATATTTATTATCAAAAAAATTACTTATTTTTACATATTTACACTATTTTTCTTAAAATAATTCTAAAATGTATTACTAATTAATTCATAGTGAATAAATAATAATAATGATTTTTAAACAATGATTTAAATAAATGGTTTTTTATAAATTAAAATAATAAGAAGAATAAGAATAATTAATAATTATTATTAATTTTAATATTATTATTTATTTTTTTTTTTTTTTTTTTTGTATTGTACAATAATATCTTCTCTTCAAGTTCTGTTATGTGATTATTGAGCTCAGTTTCTGCGGTGACCATATGAGGTCAGAGGGGAAAACAGGCCGTCGTCTCTGATGTTCCCCCTTCCTTCTCCAGCTTTCCTCTCCAGATTCTCTCTCTTCCTCTTCTCTCTTTCCTCCAGACTCAGCTGGCTGGGGTGGACGCGGGGAGAGACATCCTCTATGACGTCTAGAAACATCATACTGAGGAAGCTGCTTCCTGAATCTGAATCATTCGGGTCTAATGGACATTCTTCAGCATTATCTAAAGCAGATAAATCATTGGTGACTTGTTTTGATAAAGCACTGCTATCCGCTCGAGCCTCAAAGCTTTGCTTTTCCTCAGTTATAAAGTTTTTGATGCCTTCACTGTTTTCAGAGTTTCTGCTGTGTTGTTTACTCTCATCCTCACTGTCCAGAGTTTGCTTCCTAGTAGCTTTGTTCGGTTTCTGATAAGCTTTGGAGAACTTCTTCAGTTTCCTGTTCCTCTCATGAGCTCCATGTGTGTTGGTGCTGGAGGAGTCGATCCCGAACACTTGCAGGTTGAACCGCATGGACAGATAGGAGCACAGGTAGCCTTTCCCTGAACCCACATCTATCACCTGAGAAGCAGAAACAGATGATCAAAAAGACTAAATTCAGTTTGTTTTTAACTAAATTACATTTGTAACATTTTTACCTGTTTGACTCGGCAGTATTTGGCCAAACTAGCCACAACCTCAGACATTGCCTGCACCTCATGGGCCTTCTTACAGTTCATAAACTCATCCGGTGCTACTACTTTGTCTGATGACTCTCCTATGGGAATTACAGACAATGCATGAAATATGACCTTCTAATAACCTGAATGTGACATGCATAATAATCACAATAAATATCCAGTGGAATGTAAATGTGATTTTCAGTGCTTCTGATCTGCCTGCAGTTACCTGCTGTAGTGTCTCCAGTCATCAGTCTCAGATTCTGCATCAGATCTTCCAGCTGCATACAAACCCCCAGAGCTGGTAAACAGTGTGCTTTCGCTGCCCTCTACCGGGCTGATATGTCCACCAACTTTGAGGCATTGCAGAAAACCAACAAGTAGTGTTTTCCTTCTCTAAAAAAAAAAAAATTAAAAAAATTATTATATATATATATTATATATATATATAGGGCTGCATGATTAATCACTATATATATAGAGAGAGGTTTTGTTGAAAAAAATTTATTTATTGAGTGTGTGTGGTGAAAAAAAATGATTTATTGTTACACACACATAAAAATATATTTAGAAATAATTTACATATACATTATATATTTATATTATATATTATATATATATAAATATATTTTATATATAAACATAACATATTCTTCTAAATATATATATATGTATAGTATATATAGAAACATAATAAATATACACAGTATACACACATATATTATGTAAACAAGACTTTTATTTTTGGATGTGATTAATCGTGATTATCATTTGACCAGCCCTAATATATATATATATATAATATATATATTAATGCAAATCAGATTCAGATCTTACCCTCTATCGCCCTCATGCGGTCTTGTGTGGAACTGACAGCACACAGCACGTCATCAGGACTCACACACGTAAACGTGCTCCAAACATCACGCGTGTAAAAGTCCACAGTGTGCGCATTTGAGATACTTAATGATATGGAGAGAAAGCGCTTAAGTTCATCTATTTTTCTTTTTAAAGTGTCGATGGGTATGTCATTAAATGCCATTGTTCACGGACACAGAAAAGAGAGAATATTTAGTGAGAGCAGGCTGAGCAGCAGCCGTTGACACAGTATTTAAGACATAAGTAGTCGAATCAGGATATGATTCCTCTGAGCGACCGACTGCGCGGCCATGTTGAGTGTACCAGCGTGCGTTCTGTTGAATGACGAAACGAATATGTTGCCCTCACACAAATGGTGTTTATTTTGAATAGTAATGCCTTGCGACCATCCTTGCGTCATTATTGTGCGTCTTTCTTTACGCGAGAAACAAACATCCGTTTTGTTCACAAATGACTAAATGTTAACGTGAAACATGGAACCTTTAAAACAATACGCAAAAATTGTGCAAGGATCGGATTAAAGGAAAATACTTAAATAACAAATGTGCACATGGTGGTTTAACACACAACGACAAAACGAAAAGAAAATGGGTTCCAGAGGACAAAGTTTTTGATGGTAGTTTAAAAGAAGGTGAGTCGCCCACTTTAACGTTAGTCCACTTAAAAAAATTTACATTAAAGAAAAATGTATTTTTAGATGTAGTAAGTTAACACATGAATAAACAAATCTGACATAATGGGTCAAGTGACAAATAAAGAAAATGAGAAAAATCTGTAAAACGCACGTGCTTAGTTCTTAGATATGTATCCTTGCTTAACGCTGGTTACATTTTTGAAAACGTTAATATCATGTTATAAAAAAAGTTAACACGTATTTTTCTTATAAATTGCCACAACATATTTTTGATCAACGTAATAGATCCAGAAAAAAAAAGAGCGTCATGTCATCGACCGAAATATACAACAAATATTAACTAGGACTAAATGTAGAGTGTGTACTGTTTGAATCTCATCTCCCTCTCATTCTTTTTCTCAGGTCAGGGATTTGCCTTCAAAAGGAAGGAGAAGATAAAACTTGATATAACAAACTTCTCTGAAAAGAGGAAGAAAATGCAACATCACCAATCCAGTTAGAGGAGGAATATCCCGAAAAATGTGGTTCACATGTGTGTGTGTGTGGCTTAATACCACACACACCACAACACACACACACACACACACACACACACACACACACAGCACACATAAGCCACATTTCTGATTTGTGTCATCAGCTGCCATAAGGACAAAGCATTCATCCAAAGGAAGCAGGAAAATGCTGTCAGTATATAAAAAACTGACAAATGCACTTCTTTAAGCCATCAGTATGATGGAATTGTTGTACAGTTTTCAATTTCCTAATCAATCTCCTTTGTGATGTCATTAAGGAAGACTCGTTATGTCATGTAAACCAACACATTTAATCACCCTTTACATTCTTTGGCAAATGATTGATGTATGTTTTATTGTGTGTGTCTGTGTAGGAATTCTTGAAAAGACAAAGCTCAGCGAGAGGAGGCTCTGTAAAATATATAAGGAGAAGATGGCCACATATCAGTTGTTGAAGAGAAAACCAAGAAAGGTCAGCTCAACCTCAATCTGCATATAGAGCTATTGCTGCAAAAGATTCAAGCTCAGCACAAATAATTCAGTATCAACCATAAAATGAGACTGTTTAGAGTTAAAATAGACCATCACACAATAAACTCTGCAGTTTGGGTGAGTGTTTTTTCTTTTTTGACCACAAGGATGTGCATACCATATATTTGTCTTTCCCAGTAATATTTCTTTTAAACACAATTTTAAATTGTTTTACTTGAGTTAAGTTTGTGAAAAAAAATATGATGCTTTATAATATCTAATAAGTGATAGATCTATATTTTATTATTATATTTAGCTATAAAATGCTGTCAGAAGCTGAACTGCCTAAAAGTGCTTCCTTAAACATTATAGAATGCATAAGTTCTCTTTTCTTCTAACCATTCTTTTAAAAATATATTTTTGTGACATGATGAATGGATGGTATATTTTGTTTATTAATTGAAGAGCATTGAGATCAAAATAAAAGGCCAAATACTAAAATACAAATACTCAAATTTGTTGATAAAGCATTTAAACTTTCATAAAAACAGAAGGCATTGATGCATTAGTAGAAATATAAGAAACTCTCAGTAGAACCAGTACTAATGTTAACTAATGAAGCCCTTTACATTAGGGCTTCATTAGTTAACATTAGTTAATTCATTAGTTAACATAAACTGCCAATGAAAAATTCTTCTGAACATTCATTAATCTTAGGTATACCAGTATCTAATAACATGTTGTTAAAATCTAAAGTTGCAGCTGTATTATTTAATGAGCTAACATGAACTAAGACTAAAAAAAGAATAACTTCTGTAGCAAATGTAGCTATTGCTCATTGTGAATGTTAATGGTTAACTAATGAGGATTTATTGTAAAATGATACCTATGGGTCTTTATAGGTCTTTTGCACTTTAATCTGTGTAAAACTTTTAACTTTATATATTTTTTCTGTATTGCTTTATTGTTTTTAAATGTTCAGTTTGGTATATTTGTCTGTTATAAGAAAAAGTTTTTAACCTTTTATACTGTATTTTTGACCATTTTTGTGAAGTTAAATTTCAATACCGTGATAATACCGTATACTGTGATAAAAGCCATGAGCAATTATCACCAACAGTAAAATTTGATACCACGTATCCCTAAGAAATATTTTAAAACGTGTTACAGACGGTGAATTACACATATATAACACAGTACTTCTAAAGTAAATGTAGAATATAAAAGTAGTCTTTATAAGTAAAATATAAAAGTCCTACCAGGTGTTCTTCCAGACACCTCACCCCAAGCAATATGCATAATTTATTTATTAGTTTATAACACGCCTGTCCACATAAGATAATAATAGTTGATTTTAGTTGATTTATTTTCTTTCTATTGTGAAAGTTACTTATCGTATCCAAAATAAATGCAAGCATTTTTTCAGCATTATTCATGAACTCAGTACTTTCTGTGGTGAAGCGGAGGACTGTTACATCACTGATGGTCATTGTGTTTATATTTAGGATGTTTTTGATTGTCACTGTGTTTGTGCTTTATAATGTAAGATCATTTGACTTAAGGAATCATGTAATCTCTTATTGACATACAAAACATTATTATTTTTATTATATATATATTTTTTTTTGGCTATTGAACAAGGCCAAAAAATCCAACAAAATCCACAAAGGCATAACAGATTTAATACGAAAAATGGGAAAAAAATGTAAAAAACTGAGATTTGACATATCAATAATAATATCAATATATCAATAACTCAGCATTTGTTCAGATGTGTTGAACCGAAGCAGTGGATGAGATCATTGAGCCAAATGACCCCCTTCCTTTGTTTGACTCCTCCTCCACATCATCATAACCAATCTGTTATTAAAACAAAAAACTTAAATCATGTCAAATACCGTACCCCCCCTGATTAAATATTTGAAGTCTAAACAACTGGAAAATATAAAAAATATTTAAATCTAAATAAAAATGTTAATATGAGAACAAAAAGTGTTATAGTAACTGTACTCAAACCTGTTTGTCACATCTTCCACTGACACTCATGACATCATTCATACTCCTCCTGAACTCTCTCTGATCAAGAAAGGACATAAAAACAATCTCATATCAGTTTATAAAACACTTTATCGCTCATTTGAAGGATCCCCTTTTCCCTTCGGGACTTGATTAAATGGAGCGAATATCTAATCCTCATCTAAACATGAAAAATGTAGTTCTGTGCATCTCACCTGTTACCCCTTGAGAGCTCAGTCTATTAATAATGACATCATCATAATTCTCTGGTGTGTCCACTGCACATAAAAATATGAGTCAAAATTAAATATGAGTAATTTAAAATATTATCTGTAACAATCTGGATTTTAAATATTATATATATTTTAACTGATAAAAAAGTAAAACACCTTTTCTGATATCAGAGTTAAGTCCACTAGTCATGACATCATCATAGCTCTCAGGTGTGTCTTCTACAAAATCACACATTCATCAGTCTCACTTTCATTTAATTCAGAAAAAAAAATTAAATATCTAACTTAAATGTACAGTAATATTTTAAATTAAAGTATATTATATTCTGTTGTAGAGTAAGAGGAGTGACACCTGTCCTCACGATCTGGTTTCAGTCAATCAGTGATGACATCATGCCATAGTATTCCCAGGTGTGATTTCCTTCAGCCATCTGCTTCTGCATCAACACACAATATGTTTGGGATACAAAACCAAAATATGTTCTTTTGGCAGCTTTTGGGGATCGTGAATTATTAATCAGTTGGTGATGAATTATGTGATCAATTAAAAACGTCCCTGACCTTTTAGGCCACTGTCATTAGTGACATCATCATAATATGCAGTCTTGAACTCTTTTGCTAAAAAAGGAGAACAGACTGTTAATATATAAGCAAACAGCAGAATCTAAATAATATTGGGTCAATAATCAAATATGTAATAGAATTGGTTCACTTCACTTAATTAAAAAAAGGTGTGAATAAATATGTGCATCATTTCTCGAACCTAAGAGAAGCTCATCAGCATCTTCATACCCAGAATGCAGTTCTTCAGAGATGAGACTCCCTGTTAAAGAAGAGCAGAGCAGTCAGAAACATGTTCATCATTACAAACAAACTGAATTCTCATCATCTTTTGATCATAAAAGAAGACAACTCAAATATTAATTTTTTTTAAAATCAATATAGGCAGAAATCCCTTTTTCAACCTGTTAGTAAACACACAAGTATCCTCACATGAACCCATTCCTCACTGCCTTCCAGAAATAGACACACACCTGCACCTACACTGAGTGTAACATATGAACAACCTCCCTATGACAATCTAAAAATACTCACAGGAAGACACACATGACACACACATATACAACATAAATATGCACCTGCAGCTCTGTGGTTTTCTGTCAGGAATTCTGTGGTTTGAAGCAGGAGGTTTAACAGGACTAATAATAGATGAACATCAACTGTCTGACAGACTCTTATTAATGCTATTAAATGAGATTGATGGCTCATGTCTCACCCCTCTGAGTGAAGTGATGTGTCTGTGCTGAATCTCCTCATAAACGGCCTCAGACATCGTCCTGTGTCTCCTCTTAGAGAGAGCTGTGAGTGTAGACAGACAAAACCTGCTGTCAGTTCACCATACATGACTGATCACACACTGAATAAGACACAATATGACAGTCTCTGGATCTCTCCTACCTCTCCTCATCACTCTGTTCTGCTGAATCAGTTATAAGCAGTGGCCCTAAGAGCAGTAAGAGCACAACTCCCAGAACAATCACAAGCACTGGGGGCGGGGACGGAGAGAGACGCTGCTTGAGGAGTTTGTGGAGGAGAGACTGATGTTGATGCGCACTGGAGGAGAAAAACTGGTGTTGTTGTGGCAGGAGTAGTGGACACTGACAAATCTAGCAAAACAGACACAAACACATATAACAATAATGCAAATGATTAATTTAAACAAATATTATCAGCACTTGAAATGATCCAGAAATTTTGCCTGACCTACACAGTTGAGTGTAACAGCTTCTTGCGTGAGCAGTCAGTGGTTTTTAAGTGTGTTTTTTCAGAGAGAGAGGACAATCCCACAGGTGAATCTCATTCCCTCTGCATTGACCGTTGTTCAGCCACACAACACCTTCACCAGCACCAAAGACTGAATTCCCATCAGCCCTCAGTGCTGCTCCACAACCCAGCTGCCTGCAGACCACCTGAGCATCGCTGATGTCCCACTGATCATCACAGACTGAGCCCCACACAGCGTTATGATACACCTCCAGCCTCCCAGAGCACCGGCCCTCCCCTCCACTTAGTCTGAGAGGAACATGATCTAAAACACACACATTAACCAGCACTGACCAGCTTTAGCAACATTCACAACAAAGTTTAAAGTTGTGATAAAAAAAGTAAAAAATCATAATAATCTTACTTGAACACTGTCTCTTGTATGGAGATGGTGAGGTAGAACATGTCAGAAAACTCTGAGGAGACTCGTGTGTCTGATCCTCTGAGATTAAAACATGTTAAAATTTCATTTACCACTGAATAGAACAAATTAAATAAAAGACAAAAAATAATCATATTTAAACCAACAAAACATGTCATTTTCAAACCATCTTAAATCAGTTAATATCATCTCACTTGAGCAGGTGATATTGGCCACTTCATCTTTATTACAGTCATTCTGTCCCCAGGGTGAAGATGGACACTGCCACAGATTTGAGTCATGTGGTCGACATATAAATTTATCCAGCCAGTTAGGAGCTGATTCCACTCTTGATGTAGAATCAGACAAATCACCAGATCTTCCACAGTTCAGCTCTTGACAGATCAGACTCACTGTGTCTCTGTTCATCTGGTTCCAGCACACATTGACCCACCCCCAGGATCCATTGTAGAAAACCTCCACATTCCCTTCACAGCCCTCAGTTAATCTGATCTCTTTAAACTCTAGATGGAAAAGGATGAGATTCAACCTCAACTCTCAAAGAATGACAGTGTTTTAATTATACAGGCTTCAGTGATTCTGATTAATCCTAACGATTGCAGTTCATTAATAGTGCCATTAATTTTATATAAAAAACAACACTGAACAAACAAACAAAAATAACTTAATTCCATTAATATATAAAATACTGAAAACTGACCAAATGCAAATGCTATCTTATATCTGCACTTTTGTCATATGAACATCCAGTTCTGTAACTACACTGATTTAAATCTCAAAGTTAGCTGTAAGCTGTATGTCTGTGATTCACTACAAAGAACTGACTGATAGAGTTTAGTTTGGGAATCGATCTAGACTGGTCACGCTGTGTGTTTTGTGCTGTAGATTCAGTAGTGTTATATTGTGGTGTGGAAGAGTGAGTATTTTAGAAAATTTTACAAATTTAAATAAAATTATTATTTACATTATTGTTTTTATTTTTGTTTACGTGTGCTAAATACTCCTTGTTATTACTTGTATGTTTTCCCCCAGCCTGGAGAAGAGCAGCTCCACAGGGACGTCTCATTCCCCTCACACTCCACCTCATCCAGCCATATGGGTCCAGAACCAGGACCAAAACCAGGCTGGTACCTGCTGGTTTACTGAGGGCCACTCCACACTGCCAGCTGTCTGCACAACACCACATGGGCATCTTTAATATCCCAGGAGTCATCCACACACTGTCCCCCATGAGGCGCTGCTGTTGAAAAACCTCCAGCCTCCCTGCACAGTCCCCCCCCAGAACCCACCAGCCTGATGGACCCACGACCTGATATTCAGAGAAAGAAAAACACATTATTGATCACGAACAACTGGAGAATCTGTCCAGATGTTGTTGTTCTCACCAAAGTTCTTTACTGACGGCTGTTGTGTGGAGCTGCAGTTGAGAGTTTGTGAAGAGGCTGCGTTTCCCCAGATGAGCTTTACTGTCTGGAGAGAGTATTCATTTGTCATTCAATATTCATCTAATAAAATATACTATATTGTGTGAAATGTGGTTAGTTTTTATTCTGAAACCCAGACTTCAGTTGTGGTGTGAAATGTGCTCACCAGAGCAGATGACTCCAAACATCTCGTCTGTGAAACACATTAGTTTACTCGACTCCATGAAGAGATTGAAAACATTCTGAGAGTTTTGTTTCATTCCCTCACAATCAAACACATCAAGCCCAGATTTGCACTACTTCCCTCTCCAAACCAGTCTGATCCAAACAACAGCACAAGCAATCCCACAATTCCGCTGTCTTACAGAGAACACTGGCACTCTCATAATCCCTCGCATGAATCACACACATACTGTGCCCCATTTACCGCAATAACTGAAGCTTCCACCTTCCAAACAAGAGTCCTGAAAGAACTGTTTACGTCAGTCTGAAATCACACTGTAACCTGCACACAACTGATCCAGCTCTTTTCAAACAAGTATAAAACTCAGTGAAAGATAATTGAGCAAATACAACAGCATATAATTATTACGGTATTATTTTAATTATTATGTAATTTATCTAAACATGGGGGTCAGTTTAACCTACGGCACCCAGAGGGATAACTGCACTGGCACAACGATCAATAGGGAAAAACTGCAAACATACTATTGAGCATACAATTTTGAGTATATTAGTATGTAATTCTTATAATGTAATTTATCTAATGCAGGGGCTATAGCAGACATACGAAAACCCAGAGGGATAATCACTGGAACACGATCAACTCCAGTAAACTGCATATATACATACATACTTTTTAGGTAACGCTATCTTCTCATAACCACAGCCGATGTTAGGAATCCTATAAAAACAGAAAAAAAGAAGCTGGAAAATAACCATGACAATTCCCCTATAACATTACGCCCCCAGTATACATTATAATATATACATATTAGCAATAAACGATACTTAGAATATAATTATACATAAAGTCCTATATAAAATTATTATTAGCAGCATTATTATTAAAGTATGACTGCCAATATAATAATATATTTATAATAAAGTACTATAAATATTATAGTAATGATTAGAATATTATTCTTCTTATTATTATTAGCTGAATTTATGCCTATCAAAAGTTTGGAAATATTATTCATTAAAATGATAATGTTATAAATCTGTGATGACTCATCAAGGCTGAATTTATTTCATCAAATACTGTACTATATTACATTAAAGTGTAATTGTTATGATCTGTGATTGCAAAGCAGAACAATTCATCATTACTCCATTTAAATTCAGTGTCACATGAATCTTTTTCTGATTACAATTTATTTGATTCTCAAGAAACATTTTGATATATGATCATAATTTTGTTGAGAATGATTTTGCTGCTTCATTATTTTGTGCAATCAAATATATTACTTAAATTATTTATTTTTGGCATTCACAATATTAATAAATTCGTTAATGCATTCATTAATAGAAATCCTGTTTAAATGTCTTCACTCACTTTTGTCACTTTCATGCATGATGAATAAAATTATAAATTTCTCTATATTTTTTTAATCTTTTTTTTATATTTTATTGGTATATTTTTTTTGTATAATGGTTTTTAAAAGAATATTGTTTAGCAAACTGTTTTTAACATTTATAATAATAAGAAGCAGCAAATGCAGCATAGTAGAATGATTTCTGAAGGATTATGTGACACTGAAACTTCTATGTTTCTCAAATATGGCCATTTTGAGAGAGAGGGGGGGAGGGGTTACCAGAAAAAAATGAAAAATGGCAAGTCATGCCGAATGCGTTGAAGAGTTGCTGATCTATGGTGTTGAGAGATGCAAAATGTTAATACTCAACCAGAACAGATAAGTCATTGTTATTTGTACATGATGTGATTTTTTGTTGTTTGTAGTTGATAGTCGTCTATCTGAGATTCACTTCCTCTGCACTGAATCTCTTCTGACCAAACACGGGCCTTTTCCTTTTCCAAAAGCAGCTGCTTCCAGCACCTGTACAGGAGCCCCACAGTCCAGCTGTCTACACACAACCTCTGCATCCTGCTGGTCAAAGACAGCATCACACACTGTGTACCGTGTGTTCCCAAAAATCACCTCCACTCTCCCAGAACACAGGTGAAGCCCATCCACAAGTTGAAGTCCTTTTTCTGAGTTCTCTGTATTCTGATGGTAGATTATTAATTAAACATCTCTACTCAGCTGGAGGACTAGAGAAAACTGGCATTAAACTTTGACATTTTTTATTTAATTAATTCACTTAATCTGCACTAATTTTATGTGTACGGTGACCGGGAGGAAACATGTTCGGTTCACTTAGTTTTGTTGTGGCCACGAGTTTAAAGCGTAAACAAACCAGTGTGTGAAAGAGATGGATTTATTAATATTTTATTCTGAATTAAGAAATTATTATAGAAATTATTACATTATTTAATTATTATATTAATCCACAGGCCTAGGCTACTGGAATATGTGCGTGATGTAGACAGCATTCAAATTAAGTTTATCATGAATAAATGTTACACAAAGTAATAGTACATAAGTACATAAAATAAAATAGGCCTACAAGAAAACATTTTTATCCATCCCAGTCTTGTAAATCCATTAGCTGGACATTTTATTGGATGATTTGTTTTTTATTGTTTTTTTTTTTTTCATTGTTATTTTTTTGTTTTTTTTCTATTTATTTTGTTTTTTTTACTTTAAGTTCTGAACAGTTTTGTAAATAATAGCCCATTGTAGATCACTTTAAATTACTGATAAAGCTTTGATTATGTCTATGATTTTTTGTTTTGGTCTGTTTTTTTATGACTTATGGGAATTGCAGTTTAAAGGTTGAATTTAACATATATTTCATTTTATTTTGGCTAATTAATAGTCTATAATTATAAATTTTCATTGATGAATGAATAATTTGCATATTTCATTTGTAAATGAAAACACAACACACTCATTTATCGTCACATACGAGCATAAATACAATCATAAAGTAAAACTTAATGGTAGGCTATAACTGTCAGGCATTTTGCAAAATATATGGTAACATAAAGGTAAAGTAAGAGTTGAAAGGGGAAATAAGCATAAAGAGCAATAAATATAAAAATATAGCCCTAACCAGTTAATATAATAATATTATTATATTGCATTTATATAATAATAATAAAATACAAATATTAAATAAAAAGACACGATCAGTTAATGGATTTACAAGACTGTGGGATGGAGAAAAATGTTTGATCAATCTCTGATAATCCCAGGTTGCTATGGTCATGCAGGGTTGGTTATGCATTAAACTCATAAACATAAGAATGACGTTAATCTCGACAAAATGATCTCGTGGCCACGAAAAAACTACGAACATGTCCCTCCCGCTCACCGTAGATATGTAATTTTATCTTCCATCCATAATTTGATAATCTTCATTAAATAAACAACTTAAATAAGATTGTCAGATCAGACTGTCTGAATATACAAAAAACATGACATATTTAATGGTGATTCTCTTCATCATAGTTTATTTTAAGATAATAAGGAATTAGGATGAATATATTATTATGAACAAAACGATTAAACAGAGACTGCCTGCTTCATGAGATTGATAGTGATGTTTGTAAACACCAGCATAAATATGTTATTGTTTGAGTGTGAATTATGAAAGAGAGATGAAATAACAGACTGAGGTTTGGAGCAGCTTACCTGAACAGATGACACCAGCATCTTGTTCATGATAACAGCCCGATGTACCATATGATATGCAGTCTTTCAGTGCAGTCTCTGATCCACTACAGTATAGATAACCCATTGAAATTGGTCCTGATCCTTTTCCAAAGTGAGCATTATATGTTGCTTTTATAGCCGTCCCACAGTCCAGCTCTCTACACACCACTGCAGCATCAGCAATATCCCAGCCATGATGACACACTGTACCCCACTGACCATTCTTAAAAACCTCCACTCGACCAGCACAGAGATTATTGCCATTCACCAACCTCACACTCACACTGTCTACACCTGAGAGAGAGACAGTTAGTGAACATACCAAACATAGTATGTAGTAAAGTGTAACATTACATGTAAATTATTTCAGTTCATTTTTAAATAGATTACCTCTTGACCCTCAGTATGTACCTACCAGAAGTGATGAGTTTTACCATATAACACAGAAACATCAGCATCAGACAGTTCTCCATCTTCTCCTTCAGCTCGACACACACTACTTCATCAGCTCAGAACACAGCACAAGTTTCTCGTCTGCTCCTCAAACACACTGAAGAAACTGGCTCCTGTCAGCCCCCTAAAGAGAGAGAGAGACTCACAGCTGCCAATGACACTCACTGTTACCTTATTAGACACAACAGAGGAAATCATCAAAACACAATCAGTGACAAATCAGAAAGCAGCATTTTTGATTTTCTCCATATATATCAATAAAGTGTGAGCGCTGATGAGCGGGGGACTCCTCCTCCAGCGTGAAGAGGACACTTCACTGAGGACAGACTCGTGTCAGTCAGAAGTCAGTGTGGAGATAAAGTCACACTAAACTTAAAGCAGATTGATACAGAAACACTGCAGCTTATATTCAGCATCAAACCTGAACCTGAACACAGCAGATACAAGCTCTGATCACTGACTTCTGTAAGTCTGAACACTTCAAACACTTACACAAAGATACTAGAACCAATTTCATGACTAATTTTTAATAAATCAATGAATTTTACTAATTTGTTCTTTATTCTAACCAAGGAAACAATAAAAATATGATTACACCATAATATGAACTATATTGTTTCTAAAGCTATTTTGATGAGTTTTTATTCAATTAAATATTATTTACTTTCATTAGGTTTAACTTTGAGAATAAAATAACAGCAATAATCATGTGTTTAATACTGCGCTGCTGCATTTGTCCAGTAGATGGCAGCAAAACACTTCTTATTGTAAAGAGGAGCAGACAAGGGCCTTGTCTCTGTGTTGCTGCATGAGGAACTTCTCACCAGTGAAAGTATTACAGGACAGCCTTTATTATGTGAAGTGCCAAAGATGCTAAAATAATAAATAAATGAGTATATAAATATACAAAGAAAATAAATAAATAAATAAATAAAATGTGAAAAAATCAGACTTTTATATTTAATTTATTTATTTATACATTTATTTTCCATATGTATATATATATTATATATATATATCTATATATATTATATATATATATATATATATATATATATATATATATATATATATATATATATATATATATTATGACACATTTAAATAAATGTGAAAATGTATAAATGTTGATATGAATACATATATAAATAAAAGTGGAAATAAGTGTATAAATAAATGAAAAAAAAAGTGGAAAAATGTAATTATACATTTATAAGGAAATATAGAAATACTTAATATTTGTTGTTTTACATTTCTTCGTAGATGTATTTATTTATTAGATTAGTTTCAGGTCACGGCTGGAGAACAGAGGAGCGAGGAAACGAGGAAGCATCAGTTTGAGTTTTGAGAAGCACTTTATCTGAACCCAGTTATTTGATAACAATCATTTATTCAGTCACTCAGATTTTGTTTTGAAATACTAATTTACAGTATCCAGGAAAGAACTGAATATAGCTTTCAATCTCTTTGGAAATTTGTCTGCTCTTTAGAAACAATAATAATGGCTCAATGATTTCTGTTGAATTCAGTGGTTGGTATTTGTTTCTCAATGCAAAAGTGTAATTACAAAGTGAGATTCTATTTTTGGACAATATTACCTCAATTCCTTCTGCAATGTGCTATTGAAATAATATTTATGATGATATTAACTGGCCACGTGTGTGGTCACTCCCTCATTTTTTCCCCCTAATGAATAAAGTTAAAGAAATATCTCACAAAATTATTCACAGATTTGACCCGGTTAAGCATTACTTACAAAAATGTAAAAACACCATTGACACATCCTGCTCTTTTTGTCAATCTTTGCCTAAAACTATGTCATTTGTTTTGGGATTGTCCTTTCACTTCTTTTGGAGTAATATTAATGCTTTAATTATTCAGAATGTATTACGTGATTTTTCTTTGTATAATTATTTTTGGGTGTTTTTTTGGGTCAGTGTTTTTTTTAAACACTAAAAATACAAAAAATCTCAGGTGTACATTATTTTTGAGTAATTCAATGGTCCGTCGTCAATTATTACTTGTAGTCCATTACTGATTACAGATTACATGATGAAAACTGTAGTTATAGCGTAATTCATTTTAGGTAATGTATTCTGACTACTTTTTAAATAACTTGTTTTAAACTTACCATTAAACGTACCATATTGATAAAAAAAAGCAAATAGAATGAAAATATATTTAAAAATATTTGATGCCATCATCCTACAATGCATTAAAAAAATGACATTAATTCAGAGTTTCCCAAAAAACTGGGCTTAATGTAAGAACTGCAGGGGGTTTGTGAGTTGATTAAAAAGCTTAATAAGTATTTTAAATCATTAAAAATGTCAAATAAATTTGACAACGCTTTGAACACTAAAAACAGAAATATTTTAGTTGTTTTGTCCACAGCCAAAGTCTTTCCAGGTCAGATTTCTCAATTCAACAGTCAAGGTCCTTCTGGAAATGATGACGGACTGTATAGTGTTTCACAGCTAGACATCACCGGATTTAGTAACTTGCATAATTATTTGTGTCATATCATGATCTCATTGCTTGAGGAGGCGCTTTATCAAACCCAAATTCAGAGCAGAATGGTTTTGAAAAATGATTTTACATGAAATGTACATGACCATTCTGTATTGGAATTGTTAGGGAATTAAACAACTATGTATGGACACAAAGTAGGATTTTTAGAGAAGAAAGGCTTTTTTAAAATAGAGAGAGAGAAAAAGAGGCAAAAAGATGAATTTGGTCGAGAAGCAATTCATACAATTATGAAGAATTTACTGCCACTGTAGGGTGAATAATATGTAATAAATGTAATCCATAAAAGTAACGGTAACACTTTATTTTTATTGGGGTACATCTATTAGTTGCTTATTATTCAATAACTATTGACTTTCTCTCTCAATAAATTCGTAATTTTCTGCTTATTAATAAGTGAAATAAGGTAGGTGGTAAGTTGTAGGTATTGGGTAGGATTAGGGATGTAGAACAAGGCATTAATATGTGCTTAATTAGCAATAATATATGGCTAATTTTCTAGTAATATACATGCTAATAATCAAAATAATAGATGTAACCGTTAAATAAAGTTTTTGTTACCAAAAGTAACTGTAATCTGATTATGAGCATTTCTAAAATGTAATGTACTCTAAATTATGGAGTACTTGATTTTTCGAATCTGATTACATTACTCGCCCAGCTCTGCGAAAACATTTACTGTATGTACCATGGTACTGTATATACAATAAATGCCATAATAACGTATTATCATCACTTTACTTTTTTGGAAATTAGCGTGCTAATATTTACTCATCAGAAACGCTCACTCATACAGAAATCAAGAGTGTATTCTTTTCATGATCTGAATTTAAATGAGCTTTCATTTTATCAGGTTTTAAAAACAGTCTGCAAACAACCTTTTTTCATTCAACACAAAAAGAAAGAGAGAATAACATGACCTGGCCATACATTTGTTTAGACACCAGAGAACCACAGATTAATAAAAAATAATCAGAAACATTGATTAAAAGGGTTTACGTACAGGACACAAAGGATGCTGTTTCTCCTCAGAGGAGCGCCTTTCACTGACTCAGAAAGAGCCTCTGTTGGGTTGCATTCATATCTCAGAGCATTTTTGTCTTATTGGAGACATTAGAAGTGGTCTGGATAAATAATGACACTTAAAAACTTTAATAGTCATTAGATTTAAGATAAAATTTAAATAGTGTAAGTATTCAGAATAATTGTATATTTAGATTCAGAACCATTAATAGCTGCACTACATAATTCATCCACAAGATGGAAGTAATGCACATATAAATGTGTAAACGTAAACGTATAAATGTGTTGTCATGATTAATTAATTGAATAATAATATTTATAAATAATAATAATAATAATTATTATTATTAGTAGTAGTATTAGTAGTACTTGTCAGTACTTCTTTTTATGAAAACATTGACCCGAGAATTTAGATTTGGGCTATTTGGTAATTGTACAAAAAAAAGAAAGTTTTTTTTTTTTTTTTTATTAGAAATTGATATGACAGCTGTTTTAACGGAGACGCCCACAAATTCTATTAGTTTCAAAAAAAGCTACAGACAACAGTTTAAAACATGTAATATTTAATAAACAAACAACAAACAAATACATTCTCACCTGTAAAAGAATTTCCCATTTTTTCTGGAATTTAAGTCGCTGTCCATTCATCGAGTGCTGAAATATCAATATACCTAGCTTCTTTAGTAACATTATAAACATTTGTAATTTACTTGCTGGAAAAAGCTTGAAGTTATTTTACTTTTGTCCCTTTCAGATAATTTCTCCTCATGGTTCAACCCAGAACTCAGAGAGTTATGAAATCTAAGGGTAGGCGTCTTGAAGGGACTATAACCTCACCTTCATGCTCATGCTGCATGTGACTTATTCAGACGAGGTAATTGAAATATAAAGAAGCACTCAACACTGCACGCTCTACCTTTGCCCGGTGTTAATAATAAAGCAGTGTAAACACAAGACTCTTTTCTCTGAGATTACACAAACTTCTCAAACCATAATCTTATACAATGAATGCCTCTATTGAACCTTTGGAAAACTTTTCGGTAAGTTTTTCCTATAAAACTGGTGTCATTACCAAGCTTTTTCCCCATCTGCTCCTCCACATTTTTCTTCTTTCTCAGTCTGTCCACCCGTTCTCAACCTTTTCACCTACTAATACATCTGAGGTGTGAACAGCTGATTAATAAATCTAACTCCTCTTCCTGTCAGCTGGCCCAATTTCAGCTCACTTACACCTACTCAAAAACTTCTTGTACCTACTCTCAACTACTATCACCATATGATATAAACAGATCCCTTGATACTGGTTTTATGTTCCACTAGGTTTAAAAATAGGCTGCTATTCACTCCAGTACTTAGGAACCCAAGTCTTTTGCTAACCTGAGTAACTTTAACCAGTTTGCAATCTTTTGTTTATAGCTAAGGTATTTGAAAAAGTTGTCACACACAGTTGCATGTCTCTCTTGGGATTAAACCTGCTTGAACAATATCACGTCTGGTTTTGAGTTTCTCACAGTACTGAGGACTGCTCTTGTAAGAGTAAATGACTCTTCTCTGGTCTCTGGACACTGGGTGTCGTATAAGTCTCTTAGGGTCTCTCCCGGATCTGAGTGCAGCGTTTGACATTCAGTACTCCGTTTTCTCATCTGTCTGTTATTGGTATCACTGTAATGTCCTTCAGGTTAACTTCATGTCTCTCAGACAGGCATATAATTTGTGTGCATTATCAAACACTAATCTCGCTCTGTCACTATCCCCCGTCGTGGTCCTCAAGGATCGGTTCTTTAAAATAATCACAGAAATGTGGAGAATACCGAGTCAAGAGAACAAATTAAACAACCTGTCTGTTTTATATATTTGTTCTAAATTTGCTTACAGTTTGTTTGCTGTGTGTTTTTGTAACACGTTCCCTGTTTGTGTTCATTGTCGTTGTTTTTTTTGTTTTGTTGATTTTATTTTATTATTTTTCTTGTGTCTTTTGAATAAATATAAAAAAAGAATTAAAAGTAACTCAAATTGTACGGCTGATCGAGAACTACATGCAGGACTTCACTGAGCTGACACACTTGACTGATATGCAGGAGGAATATGCCTCCCAATTTTTTCTGAGTGCGGCGATATCTGAGTCGTTTGCCTTGCTCATGTGATTGTGGGGGACCTCAGAGTGGACTCTGGAATATTGTATCAACCCTGGCATTGCAGGCTCTGCCTTTACTGTGGGAGTCCCGGTCCTGTATTGGAGTGGGTAACGCCATACCAGAGACCACCATCATCATGGCTGCCATACCAGAATCTACTAGGGCTGTCTCAAGGTGTTTAGGACTGGCTTCCAAGGTGACGGACCCTCCTTTGATCCCACAGAGGCCGTATCTGAACTCTGCCGATATTATGGTGGAGGAGGATGTTTTTGAAACCTCTGCCGGTCCGATCATGGACCACAGTTATTCGACTACCAGAAACCCGGTCTCAGGACATAAAGTGAACTCTTTTCAAGAATTGCTCACAGCGCCTATTTGTAAATGTATACCCCCAAAGTAAATATCAACAATTTTAAGCAAATATAAAAGGGTTTCACTGGTCTACAAATAAAGAATTGTTGAATGATATTAAGTTGAAGGTACTGGGAAACTGTTACAGGATTGTGAATATGAAAATCATAGAAACAATATCCCTAGTATATTCTATACACAAATATTAACTGACGAGAAGTACATCTTTACCAACCGAGCGGCGAAATATTATTGCCAAACTTCAAATAATAGTTTTCTATATTTGATATATTTAAAAAAAAATAATTTATTCCTGTGATGCTGCAAAGCTGAATTTTCATAGCATCATTACTCCAGCCTTCAGTATGCTCATGTAACATCCAGTATATCACATGATCATTTTAGAAATCATTCTAATATTCTGATTTATTATGAGTGTTGGAAACAGTTCTCTGCTACACAACAATATATTTGATGAATAATAAAGGTTAAAACAGAACTGCATTTATTAAAAAAAAAAAAATTCTAATAAATATATTATTCTAATATATTTTCTTATATCACTTTTTATCAATTTAACACATCCTTTGCTGAATAAAAGTATTGATTTTATTTAAAAAAAGAAAGAGGAAAATTACTTTACCCCAATAAACTGACCAGTAGTGTATATTGTTAAAATACAAAATATTTATATATTTAACATAGTCTTAGTTTCTCTTTTTTTTACTTCCTATTCATCAAAGTATCCTAAAGTATCACATGTTCTTGAAAAAATTAAGTAAGCAGAACTGCTTCCAACTTTGATAATGAATGTCATCATATTAGAATGATTTCTAAAGGATCATGTGATAAATGATCCTAAAATTTCAGCTTTGCTATCACAGAAATAAATATTAATTTAAAGTATAATAAATTCAAAACAATTATTTTAAATTGCTAATAATATATCACAATATTATACTATTTTTTCTGTATTTTTGATCAAATAAATGCAGGCTTGATGAGCAGAAGAAACTTCTTTCAAAAAACATTAAAAAAGTAATGTTTCCAAACTTTTGACCTGTACTGTATATAGGTATAAATAACAGACTTGAAGATCCTCTGTTTCAACCGCTACAGTTGCTCTGACTGCATTTTATTAAAACAGAAAAAAACAGCGCATTCTTTCAGTCTCTGATTAGGTCAGTGACATCTCACTGTGACTGGATTGCCTGTCCCAAATAGAAAAAAACAAAAATACAAATGAGAGCATACTATGTATACATGTCAGTCTATGGAGAGAGAGAGAGAGATACGTAAATTGTATCATGCCTCTCTACAAACAATGAAGCTGAGTTTAGTTATTTAAAAACAAATGGATTTTTACCCATCCTTGCTGAGAAATATAATGCAGCGATTCAGTATCGATTAAGAAAAGTCGCATTGGCAGCACTTGGACAACAAGTTTATGAGCTTCTGAATCACACTGCTTTTGCACTGCGCGATCTCAGATCTCTGCAAAAGTGACAGTGCATTCAGTGTGACAGAACAGTGATTAAACTGAACAGTTTTAATGCACTGGTCTTTCTGACACACCAATACAGTGTGATGTTCAGCACGGTCACTTATACTGCTGTAAGAATCTTTTGGCCCAAAAAAACAAGTTTAACTGTTTAAAAAACAATTTATGAAAAAATCTTTCAGAAACGATTTGCATGAAAAACAAACAGGTTTTTGGTCCTTGTGTTCCTCACATGAGGAACACCTTTCCCTGCTGAACTTTCTTTGCGACAAAAAAACTCAGATAGTCAGAAGCATCCTGTTAAACCTGCGTCTCTGCACATTTTGTATGTCTCCCCTATATAAGACACACCCAAATCAGGAATAAATCGGCAGTCTCTACTAATGAGAACACGATGAATGTGAATCAGGTGTGTTAGATGAGAGAGACATGCAAATGTGCAGTGGGCACGGGTGCCTCCAGGACAGGCTTTCTCTGAAAAACCACTGTTCAGAGCAATGCTACAAATCTAATTTCATTCCATGTAGAGCTCATTTCACAGCACATTCTTTTACTTTTTTGTCTACTGTTGATATAATATATTCTACAACTCAGAGACAGAATAATGTAAATACACTGTAGGCAGTGAGAGTGATATTTCTGGTATTTTCATTCAGTTGTATAATAACAGCCTTTAAAGTAGGATTACCAGACCTCCCGTTCTCAGAGAACACAGTCTGGGTTTTTGGTGTTCCTGACCTAAATGGAGCTGTTCCTGTAAAATGTTCTCGATTTTTTCAGCACATTTAAAACAGCTGCGAAAAGTCTGACCACCAGAGCCGACTGGTCAGGGGTGGTGGCTTTAACACTTAATGGACCCTAACGAAGCAGTCATGATACAACCTCGCTCCTCTTGTGGTCCTACTGCGGTACAAATCCCAGGATTCTGGGGAAAGTGGAGGGGGTCACCTGCTACTTCAGTGTGAGTCACTGTATTACCAGCTATCTGTCTCCACAAAAGCTGGCATGGATGGTCTACTTCTTGACACTGGAAATGTTCCTGTGCATATTGGGCACTGGTCAGCTAAAGTGCCTACACATTAAGATATAAAAATGTATGCAGGACAAATTTTGTAAAATAGGAATTGATAATTGACAATGTTCAAATTTAGCTTCTGCTTGTGTACCTCCTGAGAAGGGTGATTGTGACATTTGGATGATGTTGCATCAGGTCTAAGGTTTTTGCCTTGAAGATGTTGCCTCCTCCATCAACACCAAATCTTCTTCTGCAAACAGAAAAAAAATCATGATGTTCTACTGACAGAATTCCCTAGGGCAGTAGGAGTAGTTCATAAAACACCCTTAGAAGTCAGAGGTATGTTTCGAAATGTGGAAGTTAGTTCATTAAAGGTCTTCAAAGCAAGCAAAGTCTCTGCAAGGCTGTGAGTGGTACTGGCTGACAAGTCTGAATATCAGTCCTTACTACTGAAGTTATAAGTTTTGTCAATTGTCTTCATGATCATGCCTGCACAAACCTGTTGTTAAGTGCACAATACACAGTCATCAGACTCTCAGAGTCAGAATGTACAGATCTCGGTCCAAATCGTTTGTATTTTAGAAAACTTAATGGCAGACTACAGCTGTGGGGTGCAGCTGAATACGGTAGGTGCATCACGGTCATAATTTATTAATCATAACCCGCCAAATGAGCAGGGATTATTTGATATGGTTACTCACCTTACTTCACTTTGAGCTATAATAATGCATAATCTCTGAAAATATTTACCTGCTGTAGTGTCTCAAGTCATCAGTCTCAAATTCTGCATCAGATCCCAGCTGCTACAGACCCCCAGGGCTGGTAAACAGTGGGCTTTCTCGCTGCCTCAGCCAGTTCGCTGCCCTCATAGGGCTGATATGTCCACCAACTTGTTTGAGGAATTGGTGTTTTTAGTATCTTTTTTTTTTGTATATTTTTGTTTACATAATAGGGCTGATATGTCCACCAACTTCTTTGAGGATCAGATTGAGCATCTTACCTTCTATCGCCCTCATGCGGTCTTTGTGTGGAGCTGACAGCACACAGCACGTCATCAGGACTCACACACATAAACGTGCTCCAAACATCACGCGTGTAAAAGTCCACAGTGTGCGCATTTGAGATAATTAATGATATGGAGAGAAAGCGCTTAAGTTCATTTATTTTTTTTTAAAGTGTCGACGGTATGTCATTAAATGCCATTGTTCAAGGACACAGAAAAAGAGAGAATATTTAGTGAGAGCAGGCTGAGCAGCAGCTGTTGACACAGTATTTAAGACATAAGTAGTCGAATCAGGATATGATTCCTCTGAGCGACCGGACTGCGCGGCCATGTTGAGTGTACCAGCGTGCGTTCTGTTGAATGACGAAACGAGATATGTTGCCCCACACACAAATGGTAAGTTTATCTTGAATAGTAATGCCTTGCGATCATCCTTACGTCATTATTTTGCTTGCGGTATGCGAGATGACGTCACCGCAGCATCGAAGTGACCTATGAAAGGGAACAAACAACCGTTTTGTTCACAAATGAAACGCAAAAACTAAAGGTCGGATTAAAGGAAAATACTTCAATAGCAAATGTGCACATGGTGGTTTAACACAAAAAAACAAAAAGAAAAGGAAAATGGGTTCCAGAGGACAAAGTTTTTGATGGTAGTTTAAAAGAAGGTGGTAACGTTAGTCCACGCTTTTAAACATAGCCACTTTTCAGAAAAATGTATTTTAGATGTAGAAAGTTAACACTGAATAAACAAATCTGACATAAGGGTCAATGACAAATAAAGACGTCTGAAATGAGAAAAATCTGTAAAACGCATGTGCTTAGTTCTTAGATATGTATCCTTGCTTTAACGCTGGTTACATTTTTGAAAACGTTAATATCATGTTATACAAAAAAAAGTTAACTTACGTATTTTTCTTATAAATTGCCACAACGTATTTTCTGATCAACGTAATAGATCCAGAAAAAAAGAGCGTCATGTCATCGACCGAAATATACAACAAATATTAACTAGGACTAAATGTAGAGTGTGTACTGTTTGAATCTCATCTCCCCTCTCATTCTTTCTCAGGTCAGGATTTGCCTTCAAAAGGAAGAAGATAAAACATGAATATAACAAACTTCTCTGAAAAGAGGAAGAAAAGCAAGCCATCACCGAAATCAGTTAGAGGAGGAATATCCCGAGCATCTGAGACATCTGTACCTGGCTGAAGAAGAACGACTAGATGAAGAAGAAGAAGAAAAGATGTAAAGGGAGAACATTAGATGAAGAGACAGAAGCAGATGATGAACTAAAAACAGTGTTGGATTTACCTTTTACTGAGAAACACATCTCAACACACACCGACTGGACTGACCAAACTACCGTCTGGTTCAGATCATGAACCAGCAGAGACGGACAGAGCAGTGTAACAGATAGTTAAAGAACCTATATACACATATATATACTTAGTACACACACACACACACACTAAGCCACATTTCTGATTTGTGTCATCAGCTCCCTTAAGACTCCATTCATCCAAAGGAAGCAGAAAATGTCATCATATTAGAAGACAAAGCAAGAATGTGAAAGGATAAAGGAGGAACGTGCAAGAAAAACAAGAGGTGTGAGGAAATGAAAAACTGACAAATGCACTTCTTTAAGCCATCAGTATGATGGAATTGTTGTACAGTTTTTCATTTCCTAATCAATCTCCTTTGTGATGTCATTGGGAGAGACTTCGTTATATTCTCGTAAACCAACACATTTTAATCATCCTTTGCATTCTTTGGCCGATAATTGATACATATTTTGTATTGTGTGTCTGTGTAGGAATTCCTTGAAAGATACGAAACTCTCGTGAGAGGGCTCTGAGGAGCTCTAAGGAGAAGAAAATGGCCACATATCCAGTTGTGAAGAGAGAAAAAGAAACCAGAAAGGTCAGGCCCAACCTCTGATATTTAAAAGCCATATGGAGCTATTGCTACCTTAGGAATTTCAACTCTAGCACAAAATAATTCAATTATAAACCATAAAATAGGACTGTTTGGGGGTTAAAATAGATTCATCACCTGATAGAAGCTCTGCGGTTTGGGTGAGAGTATTTTGTTTCTTTTTTACCCACAAAGGATGTACATACCTGTTGTCTTTTTCCCAGTAATATTTTTCTTGTAAACTCATTTTAAAATTGTTTTACTTGAGTTAAGTTTGTGAAAAAAAATATGATGGCTTTATAATATCTAATATTGAGTTTCTACTTTCGCTTTATTTATTATATTTAGCTATAAAATGCTGCCAGGAGCTGAACTGCCTAAAAGAGCAATACGTAA